>NC_079199.1:15864743-16164743 GCF_029499605.1 Hyla sarda
GCAGCAGAGAGGGGCCTACAAGTATATGAGGGCAAATTGCCCCCATCTAGTTCTTGTAGGCCTCTCTTTTCCAAAAGTTGCTCCCATATAGTTGTAGGCCCCTCTGTGAGGCCTATAACAACTTTATGGGGCCCCCATAAAGTTTGGGTAGGTCCCTCTTTTAATAGTTACCCCCATATAGTTAGGGTAGGCCCTTCTTTTAATAGTTACTCCCATATAGTTAGGGTAGGCCCCTCTTTTAATAGTTGCCCCTATATAGTTAGGGTAGGCCTCTCTGTTAATAGCTGCCCCCATATAGTATGGGTAGGCCCCTCTGTTAATAGTTGCATCCATAATGGAGACAACTATTAACAGAGGGGCTTACCCACACAATATGAAACAACACAACCAACTAAAATATAGCATATACTGCATAACCCCTTAAAGGGGTACTCCCGCAGAAAACTTTTTTATTTAAATCAACTGGCACCAGAAAGTTAAACAGATTTGTAAATTACTTCTATTAAAAAATCTTAATCCTTCCAGTACTTTTTAGGTGCTGTATGCTACAGAGGAAATGTTTCTCTTTTTGAATTTCTGTTCTGTCACGAGCACAGTGCTCTCTGCTGACATCTATGTTTGCTATGGGGATTTTCTCCTGTTCTGGACAGTTCCTAAAATGGACAGCAGAGGTCAGCAGAGAGCACTGTGGTTGTGACAGAAGAGAAATCCAAAAAGAAAAAAATTCCTCTGTAGCATACAGCCCCTAAAAAGTACTGGAAGGATTAAGATTTTTTAATAGGAGTAATATACAAATCTGTTTAACTTTCTGGCACCAGTTGATTTAAGAAGAAAAAAAGTTTTCCACCAGGGTACCTCTTTATGGACGCCGGAAATGTACACCCTGCAACCGCTTCTGCAGTTTGAAGCACCCTCAGGAGCTGAGCGTGTTCCATACCTGGTGGGTCCCGGCTGCTATTAACAGCTAGGACCCATGGCTAGTGCCGGACATCGCTGATTGGGCAGATGCCCGTCATTAACCCTTTAGTTGCAGCGATCAGAATTGATCATGTCGTCTGCATGCAGTAAATTATGGAGCGCCAATGACACTGATCAATGCTGTGCTATAGCAGGCTCTTTTGGCACAGCACTGTTCAGTATATGCAATCATATCATGCAAAAAAAATTGTGAAAAAAAATGTTCGTTTGTTTTTAAAAGGTGTTAAATGTGATAAGCCCCTTCCCTAATAATAGTTTGAATCACCCTCCTTTCCCCTTTTTTAAATAAAATTATATAAATAAAAACAAACATAAACATTAGTTGATATTGCCGCATGCGTAAATGTCATAAGTCCAGATTTGCAAATTTTTGCCCATTTCATAAACAATAAAAGATTAATAAAAAGAGACGAAAAAGTCCCATCAAAATAAAAATGGTACCAATAAAAATTACAGCTCACGGAGCAAAAAAATTAGCCCTCATACATCTCAGTATACGGAAATAAAGTTATAGGGGTCAGAAGATGACAATTTTAAGCATACTCATTTTTGTACTAAAAATCATAGGAGGAGATTTATCAAAACCTGGGCAGAGATAAAGTTGACCTGTTGCCCATAGCAACCAATCAGATTTTTTTTAAGAGGCCTTTTTAAAAATAAAAGTAATCTGATTGGTTGCTATGGGCAACTGCACCACTCTTCCTCTGCACAGTTTTAGATAAATCTCCCTCATATTTTTTTAAAGTAGTAAAATTAAATAAAGCTTTTCTATGAGACCCTCTCAGTCTTAAAGGGGTATTCCAGGCAAAAACATTGCATCCCCTATCCAAAGGATAGGGGATCAGATGTCTGATCGCGGGGTGCCCGGCACTGGGACCCCCCGCCATCTGCCTGCAGCACCTACATTCTATGCGGGAACTGGCCATCACACCCCCTCCCATAGACATGAATGGAGGGGGCGTGGCGTGACGTCACGTCCCCAGTCCTGGAAACCCGGAGGTTTCCGAACCTGGAGACACAGCTCCCGCATAGAATGCAAGTGCTGCAGGGAGATTGCGGGGGGGGGGGGGTCACACATACATACATACACACGCACATGCACATACATACACACACAAACACACATACATACACACATACATACATACACATACATACACACATACATACATACATACATACATACAAATACATACACATACATACACACACACACACAAACATACACACACAAACACACACACATACATACACACACACATACATACACACATACATACATACACACACATACATACACACACAAACACACACACATACATGCACACATACATACATACACACATACATACACACATACATAAACACACAGACATACACACATACATACACACATATACATACACACACATATACATACATACATACACACACACATACACAAATATACATACACACACACACACACATACACATACATACACACATACATACACCCATATACATACACACACATACATGCACACAAACACACTCACACAAACACACACACATACACACACATACATACACACATACACACACACAAGCACACACAAACACACACATACACACATGAATGGAGGGGGCGTGGCGTGGGCGTGGCGTGGCATCACGTCCCCAGTCCTGGAAACCCGGAGGTTTCCGAACCTGGAGACACAGCTCCCGCATAGAATGCAAGTGCTGCAGGGAGATTGCGGGGGGGGGGGTCACACATACATACATACATACGCACATGCACATACATACACACACAAACACACATACATACACACATACATACATACACATACATACACACACATACATACATACATACATACACATACATACACACACATACACACACAAACATACACACACACATACATACACACATACATACATACACACACATACATACACACACAAACACACACACATACATGCACACATACATACATACACACACATACATACATACATACATAAACACACAGACATACACACATACATACACACATACATACACACACACACATACATACATACATACATACACACACACATACACAAATATACATACACACACACACATACACACACATACACACATACATACACCCATATACATACACACACATACATGCACACAAACACACTCACACAAACACACACACATACACACACATACATACACACATACACACACACAAGCACACACAAACACACACACATACACACACACACATACACATTCTGGGACATTTATCACTGTTTGCTTTGGTAAGCGAGTTCTGTAGGCATTTTTTTTCTTACTTTGGTTTTGCATATGTATGACGTATTTATGATACTATCACGGGGGTTGATAAATTTGCCTTACATAAGCAAAAAACAAAAAAATTACTTTAGCATGCAATTTTTATTGCACACATAAGCAAAAAAACTATAAATAACTTCAGAGCACCACTGGGAAACACCACCTCCTCTCCTCTGTGTTTATTAAAATGTTTGCTACTTTTTTTCCCCCCTCAATGTACTAAACAATTTTTTGTGTGTTTTTTTCTTCTCATTTCTTTGTCTTCAGTGGACTACGATGGCCAGTGTTTTATTTTTAATTTTTTTTTATTAATAAAATGCTTAAAAAGGGCTTGTAGGGGGTGTTTTTTTTTATATATATGTGTGTTGTTTTTTTCAAATAAAATTTACCTTACTTTCTTAGTAGTGGAAGCAGTCTTATAGACAGAATTCATTACTAAGCCAGGGCTTAGTGATATCCTCAAAGACAGCTAGCGCTAACCCCCAATTATTACCCCGGTACCCACCACCACAGGGGTGCCAGGAAGAGCGGGTACCAATAGGCCCGGAGCGTCAAAATGGCGCTCCTGGGCCTAGATGGTAATAGGCTGGCGTTATTTAGGCTGGGGAGGGCCAGTAAAAATGGTCCTCGCCCACCCTGGTAATGTCAGGCTGTTGCTGCTTGGTAGGTATGTGGCTGTGAATGAAATTATGGGGAACTACACGTTTTTGGAAATAATTTAAAAAAAAAACGTGTGGGGTTCCCCCTATTCTCATTTTCCGCCAGATACCAACCAAGCAGCAACAGCCTGACGTTACCAGGGTGGTCGAGGACCATTGTTACTGGCCCTCCTCAGCCTATATAACGCCAGCCTGTTACCGCCTAGGCCCAGGAGCGCCATTTTTGATGCTCCAGGTCTGTTGGTACCGGCTCTTCCCGGTACCCCTGTGGCGGTGGGTGTCGGGGTAATAAATGGGGGTTAGCGTTAGCGGTTTTTGAGGCTAACACTAAGCCCCGGCTTAGTAATGGATTCTGTCTACAAGACTGCTTCCACTACTAAGCCTGTAAAGTAAATTTTAAAAAACACAACACGTTTAAAAACTATTTTATTCATATTTTAAAAAACGAGGGTCATCGTCGTAGTCCTCCGAAGTAAAAAAAAAAACACAAAAATATTTTAGTACATTTATAGGGCTCTCCCCTGGGGAGAACGCCTATAAAGAAGTGTTTTCAAACAGGGAGCCTCCAGCTGTTGCTCAACTACAACCCCCATTATTTCCAGACAGCCTTTGGCTGCCTGGAAATGATGGGTGTTTTAATTTAGCAAGAGTGAGCCTCTTGTTTAGCAACATCTGGAGTCTTGATGTTCCTAAACTACAACTCCCATGATAGGAGTTGTAGTTTCGGAACAGCGAGACTCCAGCTGTTGCTAAACTACAATTCCCATGATGTGAGTTGCAGTTTAGCAACAGCTGGTGGCACCCTGTTTAGGAACAGTGAGACTCCAGTTGTTATTAAACTTTAGCCCTGGACAGGAAAGCATTGGATGGGAGGGGTACATGACAAGGGTGTCTGTGCAGCAAGAAGGGATTAAAAGGGTGGGGGGGAGGGTTGGTGACATAGGAAAGGGGGATTTATAAGGCAGATTTATAAGGCAGGGGCACTGGGGGGAGGGCAGTCTGCAGTAAAGAGCCACAGGAGAACGTTGGTACCTTTGGTGAAGAGGCTCCCTCATGGCCTCCATTGAAGATCTTCTGGCACGGATTCTGGAGGAGGTGCTGCGTCGGGGGCCACGGGTGGCTGTCGGAGCAGTTGCAGGACATCGTGGTCTCTCCAGTAGTGGTGCCTGCGGTGGTGGAGTCGGAGGCGGGGCAGGAGTTGCGGATGAGTGGCAGCCGCTCCCGTCCGCCGGCCCGCCTGAGTCCGAGCCCGGTCCCGTGACCCAGGCGTCGTCAGCGTAGTTCTAGTGTTCGCCCCTCGACCGGTTGGGGAGGTCTGGGGGGCCGGCGTGGTGGCGCGCTGGTGAGGCAGGGCCGGGGTCGAGGCGAGAGGCTTCCCCTGCTCTTCATCGTGGTGGGGAGCAGGTTCCTGAGGCGGGTGCTTGATACCCAGGGATGACGTCACGGCGGCCGCTGAGAGGGAGAGCCAGCTACAGCATGATGACTGTGAGGAGATGCTGCCATACAGGGGGAGTTCTATTAGTCCCGCCTCTCAAGGCAGCAACGAGGAGGATTCTGTAGCAGGGGATGCATGGCCCATGGGGCATGATGCATCTGTCAGTGAGGAGCGGTTCAGTGTGGGTTCTGGGCCCCGAAGTGCGGGAACTGATGAGGCTCAGGCGCATAGGGGAGCTTGTCCCCGAAGTAGAGGTGCTGCACCCTTCTGCCATTGTTTCTGCTGCTGCTGCTGACACGGGCAGGGGAGCTCAGTTGGCCTAGTTCGGGAGGTCCGGGATCCAGCGGTTTACAGTTCCTACAGGAGTGACGGCTGCTGGTTGGGCAGTGCCAGAGAGGTCTGGTGAGTCTACAAAATTTTCCGGTTCCTTGTGGGGGGGGGGATCTGGGTAGTTTAGTGGGTTTACAATTGTTTTTGCAGGGGATGTAGGCCCTATTGCTGGGTGGGGGGATGGGGGTTGGAGGGTCCCCAGTTCCAGTGTGGGGTTCGCACGGTGCAAAAAGTTCACCGGGTGTGGGCGTGTCGCTTGCGCCTGGCGGACCGATTGTGGTGGGGCTGTAGTGGGGGCTGGGCCCGTTGCGGGGCTGAGTGCAGGGGGGGAAGTGCGGTTAGCGGATGCTGCAAAAGGTGAGGTGTGTGTGTGTTTTGAAGGGCCTGCTGGGGATTCACTTAAAAGCAGAGGTTCGGGAAAAAATTTGGAAAGGGGAATATGTTGAGATATTTTCTCTCTTGCATCTTGATAAATTTAATTTAGATCAGGGTTAAGTCGGAGGATACAAAACTCAAGGAGGAGGAACGGAGGCGGTATCGCTTGATCCCACGGACATTTCCCAATTGGCTCCAGGCTTTTGCAATCCTCACCAGCATAATTGGGGAGAAGGTGCCGGAGCATTGTTCCGGTCTCTTTTGTTATTTGGATTCGGTGGGGGGGGGGGCATACCTGGTGTACGGGGGGGGGGGGGGCTTGGCTGCGCTATGATGAGCAGTTCAGGCTGCGCATGGCGGTTAGGCCATTTTTGCATTGGGATCACAAAGGGGTGTGGCGGTATGGGCGGTGTGCGCTGTTGGCTAAGACGGATGTCGAGGCGGCGTTTCGGTTGTTGCCAGTCCGTCCGGATAGTTTTCCGTTGTTGGGGTGTTGGTGTGAAGGTCAGGGTTTTTTTTACCTTTGTTAGCCTATGGGGTTTTCCATTTCTTGGGCCTATTTTGAACATTTTAGCACGTTGATTTGGGGTGGCTAGTTGGTTTTGGGTTGCCTTAGTGCCAGAAAAGACAGAGGGGTCAGCGACAACAGTTATGTTTTTAGGGATCGTCATTGATACGGTGGCCATGGAGTGTCGGTTGCCTGCCGACAAGCTGGGTGAAGTAGACCGGGCATGAAAGGTGAGCGCGCTTAGGCTACGAGAGTCCAGTCCTTGTTGGGCCGTCTTAACTTTGCTTGTCGCATTATGCCCAAGGGGAGGATTTTTTGTAGGCGGCTGGCAGCTGCTACTGGGGGGGGGTTCGACGGCCGCACCATTTTGTGCGCCTGTCGGCTGAGTTGCAGGATGATTTGGGGGTATGGAAAGAGTTTTTGGGCCATTACAATGGGCGTTCGGTGGTGTTTGAGCATCCGGTCACCAGTGCTGATTTGTAGCTTTACACTGATGCGGTGGGTGGCTGTGGTTTTGGGGTGTACTTTCGGGGGCAGTGGTGGGGGGGGGCTTGGCCGGAGGAGTGGAAGGCAGGGCTGCAGTACGGCCGGCTGGTCGGCAGCTGGGGTTCACCTGGGCGGAGGCGCAGGTGGGGTGGTTAGGTAAAGCTGGTATGTTGTGGGCGGGGTTGCTGCCACACATCCAATCTTTAGTTAGACTGGATCGGGCCCCGAATGTTCTTGTGTTGCATTCTAGGGGCATTGATCTTGGTGTGCGCAGGTCCAGGGATGTCATGAAGGATGTGAAGTTGGATATGATGCGGTTATGGGCTACTTTCCCGGGCATAATTCTGATCTGGTCAGACATTGTAGCCCAATGCCAGTGGCGACAGGCTCGCTCTGTGGCCTCTTTGAATTGGGCACGGGTGAAGGTGAATAAAGTGGTCAGTAAGTTCATTGCTCGGAATGGGGGGTTGGTGGTTCGTCACCAGGAGTTGGAGGGGGGGGGGGGTCGCCTGAGTTCATGGATACGGACAGGGTTCATCTCAATGCCATGGGCATGGATCTGTGGACTCTGGCGATTCGAGAGGCGGTTGAAAAGGCGGTGGTTTTGTGGCGGTGCGGTGGGGTGTAAGGGGTCACCCCCCGGCGTCTTGGAGTGAGTAGGGGGAAGGCTTGGAGGCACGCTTGGAGATCTATGCTGGATGCAATGATTGGTTGGCTGGGTGAGGGTACCCAGCTTGGTGATTACCCTGCGGGCATGGGACCCCAGGGAGGGGTAGGGACTCCAAAAAGGGTGCCCTGGGGTCCGGTGACCTACGGCCAGGGGTAAAGTAGGAGGCCCCTTACAGGTGGACTGAGGACAGGGAGAGTGTGCAAGGTGCCTTCCGGTCTTTCCCCTTGGTTTTTGATTCATGATGGTAGGTAATACCTGCTAAGTTTTATGTAAGATGTTCATACGGTTATTTATTGTTAAATTTGTTAATGTTTAATAAAAGCATGTTTCAGTGTATTATTGGGGTTGAGGGAAAGAGGGGTGGTGCATGGTCAGCAGCAGCTAGACGATCCCTAAGTCATGATATGAGTTGTAGTTTAGCAACAGCTGGAGGCACCCCTTTTCTAAACTACAACTACCTGTGGTGGCAGATTGAGGGATAAAGCCTTGTGGGGGTGTCGGGTAGTTAGGGTGTTGCTGTTCAGAATAATAAAGGGCACTGTTAACCCTTGTCACTCATGACGCCAGGGTGAGGGTTAAATACTGTGTTCTTGATAGGCCTATTGCCACCCTTCCCGAGAGCAATAGGTGATACAGAAATAAAGGATTGTCCACAACCACTGTTAACTGAAAACTTGCAGGAACTTTTACTGAAGAATTTCTGTACACGCAGCAATAGTAACAGTCCAGATAACAGAGTCTCTATGCATATAGCTTGAGCAGCGATTGGCATTTGGTTGGGATCTGATAAGCTTAGTTTAGCTTCTTAGGGATTGTATAGCAGAGATCCGCTGGATTTAAGGGAGAGTATAGGTCCAGTCGTCTTGCAGAAGCCGCAAGGCTTTGGCCTAGTAAAACGTCTTGTAAGCTGCGGAGGTCCTACCTCTTTCAGAGTCAGCAACCCAAGAGAGGGATCAAGATGGCGCAGGTCCCTTATATGGGCAGGGGCTGGCTGTTTTGGATTGGTCCATAACAACTGTCACTCACCATTACATTGCATTGTGGGTGAACACGTCATGGGAACCTCCAAAGGTCCTATAGCAAAACCATAGAGTTCTAACCTAATCACGTGACCCGCAGGTCCTGCTATGCTCGAACAGGTAGGCAATTACATATATACATATATCTATACTTATACTTATAAGAAATTCTATATAGTCATTGACCAACTGAGAGGTGACAAGGTAATAACTACAGAAGAGGGACCCCGACGTCCTAGGGACTCTGACTATGGGGACCTCTGCAAAAGTAATGTATTAAATACGGTACTGGGACACCACAAACCCCCTTACTTAAAATAAGTCGACCCCGACGCCTGTACCCTAAGGCAGAGGAACTAGGACTAGGACAGGATTATTAATACTTGAGTAAACAATTAAAAACCTGAGTAAACATTAAACACCTTTGTACTTGCTTGTTACTCTGACTAGCATTTTGACTAGACAATTATGAGGCTATCTAGGCATTACAAAGCTATCTAGACATTATGAAGCTATCTAACCTTTAGTTTCTAGCTCCTTGGACATTTTTATATAGCTCTCTTTAACATTTGTGAGGCTAATTATACATTTATATACAGCTTTCTATAACCTTTAGTTTCAAGCTGACTAAAACATTTTTGAAATCTCACATTTGTTTTTTTTTTTGCCACAATGAGTCACCTGTTAGTACACAAAAGGGTATATTGGCTTGCCTGAGGCTCTCTACCAATAAGGTTAGCTACTAGGGTCTATCAGCTACACGCTACTTTCCCCTAGAACACAACAGTATAACCTATCTAGGTTACCTTTAGAAATACGGGTTTAATTCTAAGCTCGTAAGAGCATCTACTGGCCAGGTAGAGCATCTCTCACACGTAATAAAGAGAGAAGAAATATGAGTGTACCTAACAGTGGCAGGAATTGGATATATATAGGCTATAATTCCAAAGTGTTTCTTGAATGTGAGATATATTTTTGCTTTTGTGCATGTACTGAAGAAGACTGAGGTAGTACATTTAAATGAGTAATTTAAGTACTATGTGTGCAAGTACTGCTTACTAGTTAGTCTTGCTATCTTAAGGGTAGGTTACCCTGTTATTTTTGCTGAGACAGGTGCTAGCGATTGGAGACTGGAATGCTACTCTTGGAGGAGCCGGGAGAGTCACCTATTTAGCAACTACTAAAATACCTTCTTAGTATTTTTATACATTTGTATGTATATGTGTACAAGAATTATTTACGCTTTTTTGCTTTTGGTGTACACGTACATCTAGCGGACAATTTTCCGTGTACAACCTTTACTTACTTTTTATGTACACAGACACAAAGCTATCTTTTCTGTGTACAAGAACCATATACATTTTTATTATACAAGTCTACACACTTATTAACACTCCAACAAGGTTCAGGCGCATACACCTGATAAGTGCAATCTTTAGCAAGAAAGTCTTATGAATATAGGGATATATGCACAAAACTAGCGTGTAAGGATCTGCAGTCCACCTACACTAGGAGTCTATATTTCACGGCTGCCACCAATCAACCGGGCACAAAACTTACGAATCTCCTACTGGCTAGGAGTCTCTTGACCCGATGGTCAGGCACAAAGCTTGATGGTTACGTTGCTGAACTTGAAACTGGAACAATCTTAGCACAGTCCTGCTAGGCACATGTCTTGAACTTTGTTACTGGAAAACAAAAGTGGTTAGCATAGAAAAGCAATAAACATTACTTTATAGTCCTTCAAAAGTCATTTCTCCGGAATCTTCTTGTGCCTCTTGTAGATCCTCTATACCTCCCAACATCTAAGGCAGGCAAGGAGTTAATGTGACTCTCCCACACCAGAGTGACCAGAGGTTTACTGGCCGGGATCAAAGTGGGTGCATAAGGTTTTAGCACCATCTCCATATCAGGAGTGGGCCAGAGCACTTTCGTTGGTACCCTGGAAGCAGGCAAACTCTCATTGCTCTGAGAGGGTCTAGGTACGGTCTTTGGAGCCCGCAATTTGGGCTTACTTTCTTGATCTTGAGCAGGACTTGGCACTTTACAGTACACAGAAGATGATTGACGTTGTAGAGGCTCCTCCTCCTTGAGTACGTTGGTGGAGGCATCAGGAGCAGACCATTTAACGTATTAAATATGGTAGCGGGACACCACATACCATTATGGGAGTTGTAGTTTAGCAACAGCTGGAGACACTCAGTTTCTAAACTAAAATGTCCATGATGGGAGTTGTAGTTTATAAAAAGCAGGAGGCACCCTGGTGTTAAAATGCCATCCGCATCTACCACCAGCACGCTGGCTGTTGCAAGACTACAACTCCCTTAAAGTGAGGACATGCTGGGAGTTGTAGTTGCAACTCTTGGGCAGGTGGTTGATGTAGGCCGGCTGGCTCCCAGTAATATGAAACTACAGAGATGAGCAACGGCCGGGGGGGGGGGGGGGGAGACGAGCTACAGCAGGGTGAGATGTGAGGCTTCCGGGGGGAGATGAGCAGCGGCTGGGGGGAGATGTGCGGCGATTGGGGGAGATGAGTTGTGGCCGGGGGAGATGAGTGGCAGCCGGGGGCAGATGCATGGGGGGAGGAGATGAGCGGCTCCTTTTTGCAGCTGTGATTTCCTATTTCCCGCCGGAGCCGTCATCTCGGCTCCCGGCGGTAAATATGAAATACTGCTTTCCAAAGCAAGTTTTGTAAGCCAGGTCCGGGCTGGCTTACATTTACGCTGCTTTGGAGGCGGTTGCGACTTTTTCTGCGACTTTCGCACTTGATAAATCCCTGACCACTGCAAAGTGAAAATTGATTTCTGCTTACAGACAAAAAAAAAAGAGCTCTAAATACCGTGATAAATCTCACCAAATATTGATACCGAACTTAGTGCGGACACCTGATCGACATAGCGCAGGGTAGAGCAGAACTCCTGGACTCAAGTGATCCGACAGCCTCAGCCTCCCAAGTAGCTGGGATTACAGACATACGCCACCGCGCCCGGCGAAAGGAGCCGCCTGCTGTGTAATATAGGAGCCGCCTGCTGTGTAATATAGGAGCCGCCTGCTGTGTAATATAGGAGCCGCCTGCTGTGTAATATAGGAGCCGCCTGCTGTGTAATATAGGGGCCGCCTGCTGTGTAATATAGGAGCCGCCTGCTGTGTAATATAGGAGCCGCCTGCTGTGTAATACAGGAGCCGCCTGCTGTGTAATATAGGAGCCGCCCGCTGTGTAATATAGGAGCCGCCTGCTGTGTAATATAGGAGCCGCCTGCTGTGTAATATAGGAGCCGCCCGCTGTGTAATATAGGAGCCGCCCGCTGTAATATAGGAGCCGCCTGCTGTGTAATATAGGAGCCGCCTGCTGTGTAATATAGGAGCCGCCTGCTGTGTAATATAGGAGCCGCCTGCTGTGTAATATAGGAGCCGCCTGCTGTGTAATATAGGAGCCGCCTGCTGTGTAATATAGGAGCCGCCGCTGTGTAATATAGGAGCCACCCGCTGTGTAATATAGGAGCCGCCTGCTGTGTAATATAGGAGCCGCCTGCTGTGTAATATAGGAGCCGCCTGCTGTGTAATATAGGAGCCGCCTGCCGTGTAATATAGGAGCCGCCTGCTGTGTAATATAGGAGCCGCCTGCTGTGTAATATAGGAGCCGCCTGCTGTGTAATATAGGAGCCGCCTGCTGTGTAATATAGGAGCCGCCTGCTGTGTAATATAGGAGCCGCCTGCTGTGTAATATAGGAGCCGCCCGCTGTGTAATATAAGAGCCGCCTGCTGTGTAATATAGGAGCCGCCTGCTGTGTAATATAGGAGCTTCCTGCTGTGTAATATAGGAGCCGCCTGCTGTGTAATATAGGAGCTTCCTGCTGTGTAATATAGGAGCCGCCTGCTGTGTAATATAGGAGCCGCCTGCTGTGTAATATAGGAGCCGCCTGCTGTGTAATATAGGAGCCGCCTGCTGTGTAATATAGGAGCCGCCTGCTGTGTAATATAGGAGCCGCCTGCTGTGTAATATAGGAGCCGCCTGCTGTGTAATATAGGAGCCGCCCGCTGTGTAATAAAGGAGCCGCCCGCTGTGTAATATAGGAGCCGCCCGCTGTGTAATATAGGAGCCGCCTGCTGTGTAATATAGGAGCCTGTATGATGGGGATACAGACAGCTAGCGCCACCTACTGTCTATTTACTATACTTACACCATGTACAATATCACAGCTAGCGCCACCTACTGTCTCTTTACTATACTTACACCATGTACAATATCACAGCTAGCGCCACCTACTGTCTCTTTACTATACTTACACCATGAACAATATCACAGCTAGCGCCACCTACTGTCTCTTTACTATACTTACACCATGTACAATATCACGGCTAGAGACTGAACCAGAACCTGTTACTATATTCCTCTAGTATGAGGGTTTTTTCCCTTCCTCTGAATCAAATCAGCAGGAACTCAATAGGGATATAAGTTGAACTTGATGGACTCAACCTTATAAACTATGTTACTAATATAGAAGAATAGGACTCCAGTAAACTGTTATAAAGAAGTAGTAATGGTTAGAGACAGTAGGTGGCGCTAGCTGTGATATTGTGCATGGTGTAAGTATAGTAAAGAGACAGAAGGGGGCGCTAGCTGTGATATTGTACATGGTGTAAATATAGTAAAGAGACAGTAGGTGGCGCTAGCTGTGATATTGTACATAGTGTAAGTATAGTAAAGAGACAGTAGGGGGCGCTAGCTGTGATATTGTACATGGTGTAAATATAGTAAAGAGACAGTAGGTGGCGCTAGCTGTGATATTGTACATGGTGTAAGTATAGTAAAGAGACAGTAGGTGGCGCTAGCTGTCTGTATCTCCATCACACAGGCTCCTATATTACACAGCAGGCGGCTCCTATATTACACAGCAGGCGGCTCCTATATTACACGGCAGGCGGCTCCTATATTACACAGCAGGCGGCTCCTATATTACGCAGCAGGCGGCTCCTATATTACGCAGCAGGCGGCTCCTATATTACGCAGCAGGCGGCTCCTATATTACGCAGCAGACGGCTCCTATATTACGCAGCAGGCGGCTCCTATATTACGCAGCAGGCGGCTCCTATATTACGCAGCAGGCAGCTCCTATATTACACAGCAGGCGGCTCCTATATTACGCAGCAGGCGGCTCCTATATTACGCAGCAGGCGGCTCCTATATTATGCAGCAGGCGGCTCCTATATTACACAGCAGGCTGTAATCCCAGCTACTTGGGAGGCTGAGGCTGTGGGATCACTTGAGTCCAGGAGTTCTGTTCTGCCCTGCGCTATGTCGATCGGGTGTCCGCACTAAGTTCGGTATCAATATGGTGACTCTGGGGGAGCTCGGAACCACCAGGTTGTCTAAGGAGGGGTGAATCGGCCCAGGTCGGAAACGGAGCAGGTGAAAACCCCCATGCTGGTCAGTAGTGGGTCCGCACCTGTGAATAGACAGTGTAGAGCAGCCTGGACAATACAGTCACACACAGTCTTTATACTGCAGTATACGCTGTGTACACGGATCATCATTTATTACATTGTATCTGGAGGGGCAAGCTGTGCATAACTAGCTTGCCCCCTGACTGGTGAGCAGTTAAGGGGTTAAGAAATATACAGGCAAGGTTTTTAGCCCCCTCCCCCGCCTGTAAAAACTTGTTGGTAACTATAGTGGTATGTCCCATGGGTGGGGGTGAAGGAGTGCACCAATCAGGGGTGTAATAGTTTCCCGGGCTTTCAGGGGCCCTCCCCTGGGTATTTATAGCTGGGGTGCCTCCCTTCCCCCCTCAATCTGCCAAGGACCCGGAGTTTTGCCCTCCCTCCCTTTTTTGTATCTCTGTTTATTGTAAGTCACAGCTTGGCGGTAAGAAGACGGTGAAAGCGGGGTCAACCCGGGGTAGACCTCCACACAGGACAGTGTGGCAGCACCTCTCGGGTTGGCAAGAAGCCAATCGGTGTCTTTGTTACAGTTAAATTGTTATTTATATAAGTAATTTTATAAATAAAGCTGTGGCCGATCCCCACCCACGGAAAAGTTGAATTGTTGTCAGTTATTATTTAATTAATTATTGTAATAAGGGGGAGGGGTAGTTATAGCCTGCTAGGAGCTAATTGGGTCTCAACAGTCTGATCTTTATGGGCTGTGAGAACAATGAGACTCTGTAGTTGTCGTATTTCACCTGGGATTGTTCATCTCTTTACTTTTGGTTACTTGAGTTGTGAATCAGCTGACGACCACCTCTGACCAGTCTGTTGGGGTCAGGAGGACGTCTGTTTGTTTAATGATTTTACACATCACATGTATTCAATGATGATTTGTCCACGATTGCTGCACATTTGCCTAATGCAGTGTTACCAAACTGAGGAGCCTCCAGATGTTGTAAAACTACAACTCCCAACATGCTCAGAATTTTTTTCCCAAAAGCTCCAAAGCTTCAGCTGTGTGTGGTCAGTAGGTGGCGCTTGTGGCCTAATAGAACGTTACACTCCAGGATTATAGTACATAAGAGCGTCTGTGCTGATTGTCACCACCAGGTGTCGCTGTTGTCCTGTATAATTTGCACATATTCAGCTTCTAGTCCAGTAGAGGAGGCTGCAGCAGTTGTGTCCACACTAACCCTATGGGAAGAAGAAATAACACAATTATCAGATTTTACTAAAAAGACTGTGTGTGACTGTATTGTCCAGGCTGCTCTACACTGTCTATTCACAGGCGCGGACCCACTACTGATCAGCATGGGGGTGTTCACCTGCTCCGTTTCCGACCTGGGCCGTTTCACCCCTCCTTAGACAACCTGGTGGCTCCGAGCTCCCCCAGAGTCACCATATTGATACCGAACTTAGTGTGGGCACCCGATCGACATAGCGCAGGGGAGAACAGAACTCCTGGACTCAAGTGATCCGACAGCCTCAGCCTCCCAAGTAACTGGGATTACAGACGCACGCCACCGCGCCCGGCGAGAGGAGCCGCCTGCTGTGTAATATAGGAGCCGCCTGCTGTGTAATATAGGAGCCGCCTGCTGTGTAATATAGGAGCTGCCTGCTGTGTAATATAGGAGCCCCCTACTGTGTAATATAGGAGCCGCCCGCTGTGTAATATAGGAGCCACCTGCTGTGTAATATAGGAGCCGCCCGCTGTGTAATATAGGAGCCGCCCGCTGTGTAATATAGGAGCCGCCCGCTGTGTAATATAGGGGCCGCCTGCTGTGTAATATAGGGGCCGCCTGCTGTGTAATATAGGAGCCGCCTGCTGTGTAATATAGGAGCCGCCTGCCGTGTAATATAGGAGCCGCCTGCCGTGTAATATAGGAGCCGCCTGCTGTGTAATATAGGAGCCGCCTGTTGTGTAATATAGGAGCCGCCTGCTGTGTAATATAGGAGCCGCCCGCTGTGTAATATAGGAGCCGCCTGCTGTGTAATATAGGAGCCGCCTGCTGTGTAATATAGGAGCCGCCTGCTGTGTAATATAGGAGCCGCCTGCTGTGTAATGTAGGAGCTGCCTGCTGTGTAATATAGGAGCCGCCTGCAGTGTAATATAGGAGCCGCCTGCTGTGTAATATAGGAGCCGCCTGCTGTGTAATATAGGAGCCGCCTGCTGTGTAAGATAGGAGCCTGTGTGATGGGGATACAGACAGCTAGCGCCACCTACTGTCTCTTTACTATACTTACACCATGTACAATATCACAGCTAGAGACTGAACCAGAACCTGTTACTATATTCCTCTAGTATGAGGGTTTTTTCCCTTCCTCTGGATCAACTCAGCAGGAACTCAATAGGGATATAGGTTGAACTTGATGGACTCAACTTTATAAACCATGTTACTAATATAGAAGAATAGGACTCCAGTAAACTGTTATAAAGAAGTAGTTATGATTAGAGACAGTAGGTGGCGCTAGCTGTGATATTGTACATGGTGTAAGTATAGTAAAGAGACAGTAGGTGGCGCTAGCTGTGATATTGTACATGGTGTAAGTATAGTAAAGAGACAGTAGGTGGCGCTAGCTGTGATATTGTACATAGTGTAAGTATAGTAAAGAGACAGTAGGTGGCGCTAGCTGTGATATTGTACATGGTGTAAGTATAGTAAAGAGACAGTAGGTGGCGCTAGCTGTGATATTGTACATGGTGTAAGTATAGTAAAGAGACAGTAGGTGGCGCTAGCTGTGATACTGTACATGGTGTAAGTATAGTAAAGAGACAGTAGGTGGCGCTAGCTGTGATATTGTACATGGTGTAAATATAGTAAAGAGACAGTAGGTGGCGCTAGCGGTGATATTGTACATGGTGTAAGTATAGTAAAGAGACAGTAAGTGGCGCTAGCTGTGATATTGTACATGGTGTAAGTATAGTAAAGAGACAGTAGGTGGCGCTAGCTGTCTGTATCCCCCATCACACAGGCTCCTATATTACACAGCAGGCGGCTCCTATATTACACAGCAGGCGGCTCCTATATTACACAGCAGGCGGCTCCTATATTACGCAGCAGGCGGCTCCTATATTACACAGCAGGCGGCTTCTATATTACACAGCAGGCGGCTCCTATATTACACAGCAGGCGGCTCCTATATTACACAGCAGGCGGCTCCTCTCGCCGGGTGCGGTGGCGTGCATCTGTAATCCCAGCTACTTGGGAGGCTGAGGCTGTCGGATCACTTGAGTCCAGGAGTTCTGTTCTGCCCTGCGCTATGTCGATCGGGTGTCCGCACTAAGTTCGGTATCAATATGGTGACTCTGGGGGAGCTCGGAGCCACCAGGTTGTCTAAGGAGGGGTGAATCGGCCCAGGTCGGAAACGGAGCAGGTCAAAACCCCCATGCTGATCAGTAGTGGGTCTGCGCCTGTGAATAGACAGTGTAGAGCAGCCTGGACAATACCGTCACACACAGTCTTTTTAGTAAAATCTGATAATTGTGTTATTTCTTCTCCCCATAGGGTTAGTGTGGACACAACTGCTGCAGCCTCCTCTACTGGACTAGAAGCTGAATATGTGCAAATTATACAGGACAACAGCGACACCTGGTGGTGACAATCAGCACAGACGCTCTTATCTACCATGATCCTGGAGTGTAACGTTCTATTAGGCCACAAGCGCCACCTACTGACCACAAACAGCTGAAGTTCTGGAGCTCTTGGGGAAAAAATTATGGGCATGTTGGGAGTTGTAGTTTTACAACATCTGGAGGTTCCTTAGTTTGGAAACACTGCATTAGGCAAATTTGCAGCAATTGTGGACAAATCATTATTGAATACATGTGATGTGTAAAAACATTGAACAAACAGACGTCCTCCTGACCCCAACAGACTGGTCAGAGGTGGTCGTCAGCTGATTCACAACTCAAGTAACCAAAAGCAAAGAGATGAACAATCCCAGGTGAAATACGACAACTACAGAGTCTCATTGTTCTTACAGCCCATAAGATCAGATACAATGTAATAAATGATGGTCCGTGTACACAGCGTATACTGCAGTATAAAGACTGTGTGTGACTGTATTGTCCAGGCTGCTCTACACTGTCTATTCACAGGCACGGACCCACTACTGATCAGCATGGGGGTTTTCACCTGCTCCGTTTCCGACCTGGGCCGATTCACCCCTCCTTAGACAACCTGGTGGCTCCGAGCTCCCCCAGAGTCACCATATTGATACCGAACTTAGTGCGGACACCCGATCGACATAGCGCAGGGCAGAACAGAACTCCTGGACTCAAGTGATCCGACAGCCTCAGCCTCCCAAGAAGCTGGGATTACAGACGCACGCCACCGCGCCCGGCGAGAGGAGCCGCCTGCTGTGTAATATAGGAGCCGTCTGCTGTGTAATATAGGAGCCGCCTGCTGTGTAATACAGGAGCCGCCTGCTGTGTAATACAGGAGCCGCCTGCTGTGTAATATAGGAGCCGCCTGCTGTGTAATACAGGAGCCGCCTGCTGTGTAATACAGGAGCCGCCTGCTGTGTAATACAGGAGCCGCCTGCTGTGTAATACAGGAGCCGCCTGCTGTGTAATATAGGAGCCGCCTGCTGTGTAATATAGGAGCCGCCTGCTGTGTAATATAGGAGCCGCCTGCTGTGTAATATAGGAGCCGCATGCTGTGTAATATAGGAGCCGCCCGCTGTGTAATATAGGAGCCGCCCGCTGTGTAATATAGGAGCCGCCCGCTGTGTAATAGAGGAGCCGCCCGCTGTGTAATACAGGAGCCGCCCGCTGTGTAATACAGGAGCCGCCCGCTGTGTAATACAGGAGCCGCCCGCTGTGTAATACAGGAGCCGCCCGCTGTGTAATACAGGAGCCGCCCGCTGTGTAATACAGGAGCCGCCCGCTGTGTAATACAGGAGCCGCCTGCTGTGTAATATAGGAGCCGCCTGCTGTGTAATATAGGAGCCGCCTGCTATGTAATATAGGAGCCGCCTGCTGTGTAATATAGGAGCCGCCTGCTGTGTAATATAGGAGCCTGTGTGATGGGGATACAGACAGCTAGCGCCACCTACTGTCTCTTTACTATACTTACACCATGTACAATATCACTGCTAGAGACTGAACCATAACCTGTTACTATATTCCTCTAGTATGAGGGTTTTTTCCCTTCCTCTGGATCAACTCAGCAGGAACTCAATAGGGATATAGGTTGAACTTGATGGACTCAACTTTATAAACCATGTTACTAATATAGAAGAATAGGACTCCAGTAAACTGTTATAAAGAAGTAGTAATGGTTAGAGACAGTAGGTAACGCTAGCTGTGATATTGTACATGGTGTAAGTATAGTAACAAGACAGTAGGTGGCGCTAGCTGTGATATTGTACATGGTGTAAGTATAGTAAAGAGACAGTAGGTGGCGCTAGCTGTGATATTGTACATGGTGTAAGTATAGTAAAGAGACAGTAGGTGGCGCTAGCTGTGATATTGTGCATGGTGTAAGTATAGTAAAGAGACAGTAGGTGGCACTAGCTGTGGTATTGTACATGGTGTAAGTATAGTAAAGAGACAGTAGGGGGCGTTAGCTGTCTGTATCCCCATCACACAGGCTCCTATATTACACAGCAGGCGGCTCCTATATTACACAGCAGGCGGCTTCTATATTACACAGCAGGCGGCTCCTATATTACACAGCAGGCGGCTCCTATGTTACACAGCAGGCGGCTCCTATATTACACAGCAGGCGGCTCCTATATTACGCAGCAGGCGGCTCCTATATTACGCAGCAGGCGGCTCCTATATTACGCAGCAGGCGGCTCCTATATTACGCATTAGGCGGCTCCTATATTACACAGCAGGCGGCTCCTATATTACGCAGCAGGCGGCTCCTATATTACGCAGAAGGCGGCTCCTATATTACACAGCAGGCGGCTCCTATATTACACAGCAGGCGGCTCCTATATTACACAGCAGGCGGCTCCTATATTACACAGCAGGCGGCTCCTATATTACACGGCAGGCGGCTCCTATATTACACGGCAGGCGGCTCCTATATTACACAGCAGGCGGCTCCTATATTACACAGCGGGCGGCTCCTATATTACACAGCGGGCGGCTCCTATATTACACAGCGGGCGGCTCCTATATTACACGGCAGGCGGCTCCTATATTACACAGCAGGCGGCTCCTATATTACACAGCGGGCGGCTCCTATATTACACAGCGGGCGGCTCCTATATTACACAGCGGGCGGCTCCTATATTACACAGCGGGCGGCTCCTATATTACACAGCGGGCGGCTCCTATATTACACAGCAGGCGGCTCCTATATTACACAGCAGGCGGCTCCTATATTACACGGCAGGCGGCTCCTATATTACACGGCAGGCGGCTCCTATATTACACAGCAGGCGGCTCCTATATTACACGGCAGGCGGCTCCTATATTACACAGCAGGCGGCTCCTATATTACACAGCAGGCGGCTCCTATATTACACAGCGGGCGGCTCCTGTATTACACAGCAGGCGGCTCCTATATTACACAGCAGGCGGCTCCTATATTACACAGCAGGCGGCTCCTCTCGCCGGGCGCGGTGGCGTGCGTCTGTAATCCCAGCTACTTGGGAGGCTGAGGCTGTCGGATCACTTGAGTCCGGGAGTTCTGTTCTGCCCTGCGCTATGTCGATCGGGTGTCCGCACTAAGTTTGGTATCAATATGGTGACTCTGGGGGAGCTCGGAGCCACCAGGTTGTCTAAGGAGGGGTGAATCGGCCCAGGTCGGAAACGGAGCAGGTGAAAACCCCCATGCTGATCAGTAGTGGGTCCGTGCCTGTGAATAGACAGTGTAGAGCAGCCTGGACAATACAGTCACACACAGTCTTTTTAGTAAAATCTGATAATAGTGTTATTTCTTCTCCCCATAGGGTTAGTGTGGACACAACTGCTGCAGCCTCCTCTACTGGACTAGAAGCTGAATATGTGCAAATTATACAGGACAACAGCGACACCTGGTGGTGACAATCAGCACAGACGCTCTTATCTACTATAATCCTGGAGTGGAACGTTCTATTAGGCCACAAGCGCCACCTACTGACCACACACAGCTGAAGTTCTGGAGCTCTTGGGAAAACAATTCTGAGCATGTTGGGAGTTGTAATTTTACAACATCTGGAGGCTCCTCAGTTTGGTAACACTGCATTAGGCAAATGTGCAGCAATCGTGGACAAATCATCATTGAATACATGTGATGTGTAAAAACATTAAACAAACAGACGTCCTCCTGACCCCAACAGACTGGTCAGAGGGGGTCGTCAGCTGATTCACAACTCACGTAACCAAAAGTGAAGGGATCACAAGTTTAGATGCGTCAGACAATCTTATCTCTTATATGATTCCTATACCGAGACTCCAATTAATCGAGCTTCATTCATCCCTACACCGTGAGTGCTGGACATATCCTTTCTTACATAAAGTGAAGAGATGAACAATCCCTGGTGATATATAACAACCACAGAGTCTCATTCTTCTTACAGCCCAGAAAGGTCAGATACAATGTTGTGGTGGCCCAGTACAGGAGTTGCACCCCCTGTACCCTAGATGCCCTGTCCAGCAGACTCCATCCTGTGACCCATGGGCCCCCCTCACATACATCAAAGGTTTGGGCACCCCAGGTAAAATGTGTATTAATGTGCATAAAGAAGCCAAGGAAAGATGGAAAAATCTGACCCGGCTTCTTTGCCCTACAACAATAGTGACATCACTAAGAAGCGCCCAGGCAATACCGCAAACGATCTGTTGTTCAGCGCGCCACACCGGTGAGACGCTATCCGGCCAGAGCGATCCTCCTGGTGTGTGTAACCGCTGTTAAAACCTCCGTATTGAAGGGAGCTTTCTGCGGCTCCCCGGAACCATAGCGGACATCGATTCCAGTCTACATCCCTATCATAGTAAATACAAGTTGGAAATAACCCCCGGACCACAGTCCTAACACGAGCGCTGTATTTATACAGGTACTGGTTCATTTTCTTTCTGCTTCTATGAACCACTTGGCCCCTGTCACATTTGTGTCAGAGATTGTAGTTATTGTATCTACATCAGAGACATTATTGAAACATTTGTAACGGGATGCATGAACAGAGACTGTGATCGCAAGTCAATTGCAAATAACCTAGTACTGTATTTATTCAAATCTCCTTGTCATTGTCCAGTGCTCAATACTCTGTTTTAAGTGTAACTAAATCCATGGACATTCTAGTGTAATACATTTTTGGTATATTTGAAAAGAATAATGATCAATAACACAGTCTCAGCACTCACCGGCCCCTCATATCGAGGATACGGCTAATCAATACATCCAGAGCAAGTTTGAATATACCTTTTCATTGTTTCTGTGCGCCGATACGCTAATACTACATTAAGTTTTGGTCCACAGAACTTGTTTCCAAAATGCATCAGGTTTGTCTATATGTTTATTTGCAAAGTTCAAACGCTGATTTTTGTGGTGAAGACGTAAAAGAGGTTTTCTTCTGATGACTCTTCCATGATGACCATATTTGTACAAGTATCTCTTTATAGTGGAATAGTGTACCACAACTCCAGTGCCTGCCAGATCTTTCTGGAGGGATTGTGCAGTCAAACGTGGGTTTTGAATAGTTTTTCTCACAATCCTGCGAGCTGTTCTGTCTGATATTTTTCTTGGTCTTCCAGATCTTGCTTTAACTTCCACTGTTCCTGAGGATTGCCATTTCTAAATTACATTCCGAACAGAGGATATTGACATCTGAAAACGCGTTTCTATCTTCTTATAGCCTTCTCCAGCTTTGTGAGCATCAACTATTTTCAGTTTCAGATTTCTAGACAACTGCTTAGAAGAACCCATGGTGCTGATTGTTGGGGCAAGGTCAGATGAGTCTGGGCATTTAAAACCTTTGAGATTGACATCACATGGTCTTCCCAGATGATGACTGAGAACAATCCATGACACTGGCAGGTCTCAGCTTTGCAAAGGGGGCAGTGCATGCTACAAATTCTGCAGGGTAGCCAAACTTTTGCTGACGCCATTTTTTTTTGTTTTCTGATATTTTGAAAGTGTAAATGCTGGAAATAAAATCTAACTTTTGTTGACATATTATAAGAATGTCTAATCTGTAATTTGATGCCTTTTGGAGATATTTACATCTTTCCTTGGCTTCTTTATGCACATTAATACAAATTTTTACCTGGGGTGCCCAAACTTTTGATCCCCACTGTATGTCTTGTATATATCACCTCCAGTGCCTATGTTATATAATGTATTGTACATATAATATGTTATATCTTTAAGAGATGTTGTCATGTGATTGTGACCAGGGAAGATATGAATGACCATGTGACCTACAGGGTAACCTATGGGACCCCTCCTGAGTCTCCCCCATATAAGCCCTGGGAGGAGCTAGTTCTTTCTTTTTGAGTCTTTGCTGAGATTCAGTCCAGTTAAGTCCTAGGTGTGTGTGGAGTCCTAAAGAGGCCTAAAGTCTACCAGGCAGCCAAGCATTCTCGAGTCCATTGCCCCACAGGTCAAGTCAAAGCCTGGTAAGCTACAGAAGGGGTGAAGTCAGTCATAGTCAAGTCAGTCCAAGTCAATCTGTCTCAAGTCAGTGTGGCTGTGCGACAAATTGTCCCAGTCCACTATAAGTCTTAGCAAGCCCTGGGGTCTCTGAAGTTGCATGTAGTAGAAGAAAAACCCGGGGGTGGAGTCATGTGACCAATGCTCCATACATATTTATACCCATAACTCACCAGTGGTGGCAGCAAATATGGAAAATGGTTACATTACAAATCCATAATATCACAGTGTATGCAGAGGTAGAAATGTGATGAAGTATACATGTTTTACTTATAATACTGAGTCCCAAACCTGACAATTATGCACCTTATCAAAAGGTTTCCCATTCAGTGTGCCTCCAGCTGTTGCAAAACTACAACTCCCAGCATGCCCGGACAGCCTTCGGCTGTCCGGGCATGCTGGGAGTTGTAGTTTTGTGACAGCTGGAGGGACACTAAGTGGGAAACATTGCCTGTGCGTCTCAGCCAATCACAGTATCTTTGCTGACTCAGCATTTCTCATCAGCTGCTTGGGAACAATTCTCTTCAGGGAACTGTTTTTTTCAGTACACCAGGACACAATTTTTTTGTAAATGACTTACTATGATTGAAACTAAATCTGTCTTTCTATCTGCGAGATAAAACAAGTGATTTGTGGAGGATGATTTTTTTGGTCTGGGATGGGTCAGGGGGGCGATGAGGAGAACTTAAAGGGGTACTTTTTTTTTTTTCTTAATCAACTGGTGCCAGAAAGTTAAACAGATTTGTAAATTACTTCTATTAAAAAATCTTAATCCTTCCAGTACTTATTAGCTGCTGAATACTACAGCGGAAATTCTTTTCTTTTTGAAACACAGAGCTGTCTGCTGACATCACGAGCACAGTGCTCTCTGCTGACATCTCTGTCCATTTTATGAACTGTCCAGAACAGCATATGTTTGCTATGGGGGATTTCCTTTTACTCTGGACAGTTCCTAAAATGGACAGAGATGTCAGCAGAGAGCACTGTGCTCATGATGTCAGTAGACAGTTCAAACGGAAAAGAATTTCCACTGTAGTATTCAGCAGCTAATAAGTACAGGAAGGATTAAGATTTTTTAATAGAAGTAATTTACAAATCTGTTTAACTTTCTGGCACCAGTTGATTTAAAAAAAAAAGTTTTTCACTGGAGTACCCCTTTAATGCTGTCCTGATCATAGCAAATTCACTCCTGAGTGAGATGAAAACATGATAAATTTTTTATTCAAAAATGATAAGATTAAGTACACTATAAGTACTGACCACAATAAACATCTTCACTATAATACTTCACTTTCCACATATTTTGGCCCCTTTGAGGACTGGCTAATTCTTCATGTTTTCAATCGTTTGTTCATTTTTCGCCTTTCAGGGACCACACCTTCCCCCCCCAACAGGACCATAGGAGAGCTCATATTTTTTAATATACTAGGTTATAATGCAGGTGAACAGCTTTACAAAGGGGTTCACTTACTTACATCCATTGAGTATATGCAGAGTTCAGTCACTGTAAACTTCCTGCTGTATTGCTATCCAGGGTGCATTGGAGGCAGGGAGCCGACTCACTCAGCTACCCTGCCTCCTCCATATTCTGCATCTGCCC
This sequence comes from Hyla sarda, assembly GCF_029499605.1. Taxonomy (NCBI): domain Eukaryota; kingdom Metazoa; phylum Chordata; class Amphibia; order Anura; family Hylidae; genus Hyla; species Hyla sarda. The sequence continues at coordinate 15,890,159 of NC_079199.1, forward strand.
CACACCCTTCATTGATATGCTAATGAAGGCCACGGGTGAGTGTTCTGCTCTCTGAGCATTTACTACAGCATTCATAACTTTTGGGGGCACACGTTATAGAAGAGAAGCAGGCGCAGGGCATACATATACGCCCTTTGCCTTTCAGTGCACCTTTTATTTTACCATATAATGTTAAAGGAAAAACTGACAGATTTCTCTCCTCGCACTAACCATCGGTACTGGCTGGTAGTGCGGGGGACGCTGATCAGTTTCATGCTTACCGTGCCCAGATCCGACGTAATCTTCTATTTTTGGTATATGCTAATGTGTTGCTAACTGGCACCGGCCGGGCTAACTGGCACTCTGACGTCAGTGCCGCTGGCCGCAGCACCGCCCAGCTCATCAATATTCTTCCCAGAGTGCCAGTTAGCACCTCATTAGCATATCCCAAAAATAGAAGATTACAGCCGAACGGCGCGGCGGATCTGGGCACGGTAAGCATGAAACTGATCAGCGTCCCCCGCATTACCAGCTAGTACCGCTGGTTAGTGCGGGGGGAGAAAGCTGACAGTTTTCCTTTAAAAGGAACAAAAAAATAACAATTGTGTGGTGCGCAGGCTCATTTTGTTTGCAGGCCAACTATTGTTTGTATTGCTTTCATTTTGGTGTGCATGTGTCCTTTTGGTCACGTCGTTACCCGTTAATAATCCATGATAACAAAAAATCTGTCATGTTCGGAGGTCTGTTCCTGCTCCATGAAATACATTATTGTCACAAAAAGCACACGGGTGCACAGTCAACATCAGGAGCTAATCCAGGTGATTTACACCCTAGATGCCACAGACACCAGACCCCATTCATACTGACTTTTGAGTTGGATGATTGAGTCCTGGCTGCTAGGGTCTTGTCAAGGTGCTGTAGACCGTTCCGCAAAGGCATGAATTTCCTCCTTGCGAGTAATCTTTGCAGGATGATCAGTTGAGAGATTAGTTTTGCAGTAGGCCTCTCCTCAGAGCACACGACACGCAGCACACCTGAGCCAGACTGTAGCTCAGGAGCCCCTAGACTGAACAACTCCTCCCCCCAACTACACTATACAGAGGAGACTTTTAGAGTTCTCATTGGCAGGCAGGGTCACATGGGGTTTACTGCTCTCAATTAAAGGTACAGTCACATATAAAACATATTTACACATAACAGAATTAAAGGGGTATTCCAGGCAAAAACTTTTTTTTTATATATCAACTGGCTCCGGAAAGTTAAACAGATTTGTAAATTACTTCTATTAAAAAATCTTAATCCTTCCAACAGTTATTAGCTTCTGAAGTTGAGTTGCTGTTTTCTGTCTAACTGCTTTCTGATGACTCACGTCCTGGGAGCTGTGCAGTTCCTATGGGGATATTCTCCCATCATGCACAGCTCCCGTGACGTGACATCATCATTGAGCAGTTAGACAGAAAACTTCAGAAGCTAATAACTATTGGAAGGATTAAGATTTTTTAATAGAAGTAATTTACAAATCTGTTTAACTTTCCGGAGCCAGTTGATATATAAAAAAAAGTTTTTGCCTGGAATACCCCTTTAATTTAAGAAAATATATTATCTGACATTACAATATACACATAATTGATTGAACTAAGAAACTCTGGTGGGCCGAACACCCTGTGCTGCCAAGCTGCCCGAGACAGTCCAAAGCCACAGGACAGCTATTGGTGCTGGGATACTACAGTTTCCTTGATCACCTGCCTGTATAATCTAGAAGCAATAGTAGTGATTAGTTCATTGTCTGTGAAAGTTTATACATTAGCTGACACCTCCTGCTTACTGGATACCTGCTTGTTCATTGATCTTTGGCTTTTCCCTTGACTCTTCTCTTGCTCTACATTCCTGTACTCCGCTATCTCCTGGTACCGACTTCGGCTAGACTGACATTGATTTGACTGTGTGCGTCTTAGTATATCTTTGTTAGTTTGTGTGTCTCCAGCTGTCCTCCGATTCCTACTGTTTTTGTATTTTATTATTTTGACAACACTGCCCCAGCACTTAGCAGGGAGGGTTTGTCATCCTGGTTGTTGATCCTTCACTTAGGGTGGATAGGCAATAGGTGGGGACTGTGGCTGTGGGTTAGTTAGGGCTTCGTTGTTCCCTGTCCATATGTGACAATTTGCATACATTTTTCACATAAAACAGGGACAATCTGTGAAGATGTGGTGAACTCCTTGCCCAAGAGGCTTATGGTAGCACTGGAAAACATGAGTGGCCACACTAAATATTGACACTTTGGACCCAATTTAGACACTTCCACTTAGGGGTCTGCTCCCTTATGTTGTCAAGGTTTAGATATTTATGGTGTATGTTGATTATTTTTGACAGTTCACAAAATTAAACACTGCTATACAGGCCATACACTCACTATGTTACATTGTAGCAAAGGGTCATTTTTTTCAGTGTTGTCACTTGGAAAGATATAAAATATTCACAATTAAGTGAGGAGTGGACTCTCTTATAGGATATACTGTATATAATGTGAGGAGTGGAGTCACTTATGGGATATACTGTATATAATGTGAGGGGTGGACTCACTTATGGGATATACTGTATACAATGTGAGGGGTGGACTCACTTATGGGAGATACTGTATATATAATGTGAGGGGTGGACTCACTTATGGGAGATACTGTATATAATGTGAGGGGTGGAGTCACTTATGGGATATACTGTATATATAATGTGAGGGGTGGACTCACTTATGGGAGATACTGTATATATAATGTGAGGGGTGGAGTCACTTATGGGAGATACTGTATATATAATGTGAGGGGTGGACTCACTTATGGGAGATACTGTATATATAATGTGAGGGATGGACTCACTTATGGGAGATACTGTATATACAATGTGAGGGGTAGACTCACTTATGGGAGATACTGTATATATAATGTGAGGGATGGACTCACTTATGGGAGATACTGTATATATAATGTGAGGGGTGGACTCACTTATGGGAGATACTGTATATATAATGTGAGGGGTGGACTCACTTATGGGAGATACTTTATATATAATGTGAGGGGTGGACTCACTTATGGGATATACTGTATATATAATGTGAGGAGTGGACTCACTTATGGGAGATACTGTATATAATGTGAGGGGTGGACTCACTTATGGGAGATACTGTATATATAATGTGAGGGGTGGACTCACTTATGGGAGATACTGTATATATAATGTGAGGGGTGGACTCACTTATGGGAGATATTGTATATATAATGTGAGGGGTGGAGTCACTTATGGGATATACTGTATATATAATGTGAGGGGTGGAGTCACTTATGGGAGATACTATATATAATGTGAGGGGTGGACTCACTTATGGGATATACTGTATATAATGTGAGGGGTGGACTCACTTATGGGAGATACTGTATATATAATGTGAGGGGTGGACTCACTTATGGGAGATACTGTATATATAATGTGAGGGGTGGACTCACTTATGGGATATACTGTATATATAATGTGAGGGGTGGACTCACTTATGGGAGATACTGTATATATAATGTGAGGGGTGGAGTCACTTATGGGATATACTGTATATATAATGTGAGGGGTGGACTCACTTATGGGAGATACTGTATATATAATGTGAGGGGTGGAGTCACTTATGGGATATACTGTATATAATGTGAGGGGAGGACTCACTTATGGGAGATACTGTATATAATGTGAGGGGTGGAGTCACTTATGGGAGATACTGTATATTATGTGAGGGGCGGACTCACTTATGGGAGATACTGTATATATAATGTGAGGGGTGGACTCACTTATGGGAGATACTGTATATATAATGTGAGGGGTGGAGTCACTTATGGGATATACTGTATATATAATGTGAGGGGTGGACTCACTTATGGAATATACTATATATAATGTGAGGGGTGGAGTCACTTATGGGATATACTGTATATAATGTGAGGGGTGGACTCACTTATGGGAGATACTGTATATAATGTGAGGGGTGGACTCACTTATGGGAGATACTGTATATATAATGTGAGGGGTGGAGTCACTTATGGGATATACTGTATATATAATGTGAGGGGTGGAGTCACTTATGGGAGATACTGTATATATAATGTGAGGGGTGGAGTCACTTATGGGATATACTGTATATATAATGTGAGGGGAGGACTCACTTATGGGAGATACTGTATATATAATGTGAGGGGTGGACTCACTTATGGGATATACTGTATATATAATGTGAGGGGTGGACTCACTTATGGGAGATACTGTATATATAATGTGAGGGGTGGACTCACTTATGGGATATACTGTATATATAATGTGAGGGGTGGACTCACTTATGGGATATACTGTATATATAATGTGAGGGGTGGACTCACTTATGGGATATACTGTATATATAATGTGAGGGGTGGACTCACTTATGGGAGATACTTTGGAGCAATGAGCTTTGATGCAGGCCACTGTGCTACTAATTATAATATTCTGGTAGTAGGTAGGTAGACTGAGCTTGGTAACTCACAGTTTAGTGGCTGCAGATTCTTTCAGGCTTCGGCCTAGATGAATTGAGCTTTCTGCTGATATGTGCTTGCTTTCATGTACAGGTGATAAGAGATAAGAGAGCGAATTTAGTGGCTACAGACCTTTATATAATAAGGGGCTGGACTAAGCTCATTGGTCAACAAACCTGTAAGTCCTGAACCCAGTGAACTCTGGGTACATCACATGACCCTGGAAGGTCCTTAAGCAAGTATACATTACAACTGTACATCACGTGACCCGGAAAAGGTCCTATACATATATATTTCCTATACATTTATATTATCTTTATATATTGAACAATATACAATTTATATGAGGCGACCAGGGGTAAGCCCTGCAGGAGAGCCCTATGGGAATGAAGGGACTCTGGCTGAGGGGTCTTTAGACAGGGACCGGACCAGGTCCTGTACCGGGACACCACATATACATATATATATTCCAATTCTATGATTGGAATTATTTTGGAAGAATATCACTACGTACCTTAGTACTAATTTCTCTTTGCTTATATGGCACCAAGATATACTGCAGCACTACACATACATTTCTCCTATATGGGCTTAAAAGAGACTCCAAGTGACTTGTATCCCTATAACTATACCAGTTAGCCACATTATCCACCAGCCAGCTACTCTGTCCCCATACCAATACCCACCAGCCATGCTGCTCCTTATTCCCTCCATACTATAATCCACTAGTTACACTGCTGCCCCCTATTGGTATTTGTTGGCCACTTTGCTGCTCCATACTAAAGGGCCACTTCACTGGAAAAAATGTTTTTTTAAATCAACTGGTGCCAGAAAGTTAAACAGATTTGTAAATGACTTCTAATTAAACATCTTAATACGTCCAGTACTTATCAGCAGCTGTATGATCCACGGGAAGTTCTTTTATTTTTGAATTTCCTTTCTGTCTGACCATAGTGCTCTCTGCTGACACCTCTGTCCATTTTAGGAATTGTCCAGAGTAGGAGCAAATTCCCATCGCAAACCTCTCCTGCTCCAGACAGTTCCTGACATGGACAGAGGTGTCAGCAGAGAGCACTGTGGTCAGACAGAAAATAAATTTAAAAAGGAAAGAACTTCCTGTGGATCCTACATCCTACAGCTGTTGATAATTACTGGAAGGATTAAGATTTATTTAATAGAAGTCATTTACAAATCTGTTTATCTTTCTGGCACCAGTTGATTTAAAAGAAAATGTTTTCCAGTGGAGTACCCCTTAAGATCAGCTAGCTAAGGTGTTCTTACCAGTATTGTAATTTCACACAATGGGTGTAGGGTTGGAGATCTGCATCTGCAGAAAGTGGCCGAGTGGTGGGTAGCTGTGGGGTCGGGCCCCTGGTGCCAGTACTGGCTGATAGCGGCCCTTTGACAGGAGTAGGACCAAATAAGATCCCTGTCGGTATTTCATAGACCCTAAAGTACAGAAGTATATGTTGGCTGTCCGGGCATGCTGAGAGTTGTAGTTTTGCAACAGCTGGAGGCACCCTGGTTGGGAAACACTGCCCTAGAAGAACAAAATAATAATAGTAATGGACTATGTCAGTGATGGCCTCTGTGGGCACACAGCCATAGTTCGCCAGGCGGGGCAAACCGGGACATACCTGTGTCTCGAAAGATCTTTTCGGGACACAAGGATGTCCCGGTTACCTTTCTGCGGCCCCACGTTAACTTTAAAAACGCAGGAACCGCCGGGAGGTAGCGCACGCAGGGATGTCACTGACGTCCCGTGCGTGCGCCCATAGGAACGGAGGAGTGGAGCATCAAGGAGGAGGACGAGCGCTGGCTGGCATGGTAAGTTACCAGCTACACTTCAGATTCAGTGCTCCGACCGCCACTCCTCCAGTTCCGGGACCTACTGCTATGGCCTATAGGCCATAGCAGTAGGTCGTGACCCCTGACCGGTGGAGCGGTGGATGGAGCACTTAGAGGCAGTACACAGACATACACTGTATATAGCTGAAGGCTGTATGTCTGTGGGGGAACTATACTGCACCTAATGTGAGGGGACAGCAACCTAATGTGTGGGGGAACATACTGTCTACCTAATGTGGGGGAACATACTGCCTACCTAATGTGGGGGAACATACTGCCTACCTAATGTGGGGGAACTACAACCTAATGTGGGGAACTATACTGCCTACCTAATGTGGGGGAACTATATTGCCTACCTAATGTGGGGGAACTACAACCTAATGTGGGGGAACTATACTGCCAACCTAATGTGGGGGAACATACTGCCTACCTAATGTGGGGGAACATACTGCCTACCTAATGTGGGGGAACTATACTGCCTACCTAATGTGGGGGAACTACAACCTAATGTGGGGGAACATACTGCCTACCTAAGGTGTTTTTTCTAAACTTAAACCTCAGTATTCTGATTTAATTGCTGTGCTGGCACTTTGAGGGGAAAAAAGTTGGCGTGCATTACAGTTTGGGCACTCGGGCTCAAAAAGGTTCTCCATCACTGGACTAGGTAATGGCAGAGTTGCTGTTTTCTTTAATATATTGAGCATTTTATTTGCTAAAATCAAGGACCACATGACAGCTCCATATAAAAGCCTGGATGTGATCCTCCCTGCCCAGATCTCACCTTCAAAAAAACACAGAAGAATCGGTCAGCGACTAATCTCTGGAGCCGACTCTGCACATCTCACTATATCCAAGGTAAAAGAGCACAGCAGCAAAGATAGAAAGGAAACTTTAACACATTTCATAACCAAGGTTTACTAATATAGATGTAGCAGAGCTCAAGTTGTTATTTAACCTATTTTAGGGGGCTACATTCAGGGCCGGCGTTAGGGGGGGCAACCCAGGCAATTGCCTAGGGCCCACATCCCCCAGGGGGCCCCCTGCCGGCTGCTCAGTAGGGGGGGGGCAACTGTTTTAAAGTGTCCGCAGCAGCGGCTGCTTGTTAAAGTTTAGCAACCCGTCCGCGGCTTCTTTAAAACCATGACCGGCAGCAGACCCGGACACTTCTACTTTCACTATTTTTCACATTTCCTTACCTGCCCGCGCTCCGCAGGCTCAGGTAATGCGGCGGGTTTTTGGGTTGTGTGGATAATATGACAAGTGACGTGTCCTGCCGGGTCCTCTATGCTGCGTCAGGGACGTCACTCCTCATTTCCTGCAGCGCCGTTGTAGTGAAAAAAACTGTGTCTTGAAGCTTTTTGTGTCCGCGGCTGCAGGAAATGAAGAGTGACGTCCCTGACGCCGCATAGAGGACCCGGCAGGAGACGTCACTCATCATATTATCCCCACGGCCCACAAGACCTGCCGCATTACCTGAGCCTGCCAAGCGCGGCCAGGTAAGGAAATATAAAAAATAGAAAAAGTAGGGGGGGGGGGGGAGAGGGGAACTATACTGCCAACCTAATGTGGGGGAACATACTGCTCACCTAATGTGGGGGAACTGCAACCTAATGTGGGGGAACATACTGCCAACCTAATGTGGGGGGAACTATACTGCCAACCTATTGTGGGGGGAACTATACTGCCAACCTAATGTGGCGGAACATACTGCCAACCTAATGTGGTGGAACATACTGCCAACCTAATGGGGGGGGGCTGCATTGGGGGAACATACTGCCAACCTAATGGGGGGGCTGCTACCTAATGTGGGGGAACTATACTGCCAACCTAATGTGGGGGAACATACTGCCAACCTAATGTGGGGGAACTGCAACCTAATGTGGGGGAACATACTGCCAACCCAATGTGGGGGAACATACTGCCAACCTAATGGGGGGGGACTGCATTGGGGGAACATACTGCCAACCTAATGGGGGGGGCTGCAACCTAATGTGGGGGAACATACTGCCAACCTAATGTGGGGGAACATACTGCCAACCTAATGTGGGGGAACATACTGCCAACCTAATGTGGGGGAACATACTGCCAACCTAATGTGGGGGAACATACTGCCAACCTAATGTGGGGAACATACTGCCAACCTAATGAGGGGGAACATACTGCCAACTTAATGTGGGGGAACTATACTGCCAACCTAATGTGGGGAAACTGCAACCTAATGTGGGGGAACATACTGCCAACCTAATGTGGGGGTACTATACTGCCAACCTAATGGGGGGGCTGCAACCTAATGTGAGGGAACATACTGCCAACCTAATGGGGGGAACATGCTGCCAACCTAATGTGGGGGAACATGCTGCCAACCTAATGTGGGGGAACATACTGCCAACCTAATGTGGGAGAACATACTGCCAACCTAATGTTGGGGAACTATACTGTCAACTTAAAGTGGGGGAACATACTGCCAACCTAATGTGAGGGAACTATACTGCCAGCCTAATGTGGGGGAACATACTGCACCTAATGTGGGGAAACTATACTGCCTACCTAATGTGGGGGAACATACTGCCAACCAAATGGGGGGGGCTGCAACCTAATGTGCGGGAACATACTGCCAACCTAATGGGGGGAACTTCAACCTAATGTGGGGGAACATACTGCCTACCTAATATGGGGATACATACTGCACCTAATGTGGGGAAACTATACTGCCTACCTAATGTGGGGGAACTATACTGCCAACCTAATGTGGGGAAGCTATACTGTCTACCTAATGTAGGGGAACATACTGCCAACTTAATGTGGGGGAACTATACTGCCAACCTAATGTGGGGGAACTATACTGCCAACCTAATGTGGGGGGAACTATACTGCCAACCTAATGTGGGGGGAACTATACTGCAAACCTAATATGGGGGAACATACTCCCAACCTAATTTGGGGGAACTGCAACCTAATGTGGGGGAACTATACTGCCAACCTAATGTGGGGGATCTATACTGCCAACCTAATGTTGGGGAACTATACTGTCTACCTAATGTGGGGGAACTATACTGTCTACCTAATGTGGGGGAACATACTGCCAACTTAATGTGGGGGAACTATACTGCCAACCTAATGTGGGGGAACTACAGCCTAATGTGGGGAAATATACTGCCAACCTAATGTGGGGGAACTATACTGTCTACCTAATGTGGGGGAACTACAACCTAATGTGGGGAACTATACTGCCAACCTAATGTGGGGGGAACTACAACCTAATGTGGGGGGGGGGCTATACTGCCAACCTAATGTGGGGGAAACTATACTGCCAACCTAATGTGGGGGGAACTATACTGCCAACCTAATGTGGGGGGAACTATACTGCCTACCTAATGTGGGGAAACTATGCTGCCAACCTAATGTGGGGGAACAATACTGCCTACCTAATGTGGGGGAACTATACTGCCAACCTAATGTGGAGAAACTATGCTGCCAACCTAATGTGGGGGAATTATACTGCCAACCTAATGTGGGGGAACTATACTGCCAACCTAATGTGGGGGGAACTATACTGCCAACCTAATGTGGGGGAACTATACTGACAACCTAATGTGTGGGAACTATACTGCCTACCTAATGTGGGGGGAACTATATTGCCAACCTAATGTGGGGGAACTATACAGAATTATAAAATTGTACTATTCTGATCCCTATAACTCTTTTAATTTTCTGTATATGGGGATGTATGAGGTCATTTTTTGCCCTGTGATTTGTAGTTTTTATCGGTACCATTTTTGTTTTGATGGGACTTTTCAATTGGTTTTTTTATATATTTTTTATGGTATTTGAAGTGACCAAAAATGTGCAAATCTGGTTAGTGCACTACTACGACTTTTCGGGCCCCTCTTTTGATTTTGCCTAGGGCCACGCTAAGCCTAAAACCAGCCCTGGCTACATTGTTGCTAGGATTATCAGGATGAGGCCGAAGGTTTATATGTAGTAACACTGCATCTTGTTATTATTATTATTATGCACTGTGCCAAATGGATAACATAGCTTTGCTAAATATATATATATATATATATATATATTTAATTTTTTTTGTGTGCTGGGTACAAACGTTTATTAAAAAGCACCTTAAAGGGGTACTCTGCTGGAATTTTTTTATCAACTGGTGCCAGAAAGTTAGACATATTTAAAAATCTTAATCCTTCCAGTACTTATCAGCTGCTGTATGCTCCAGAGAAGTTCTTTCCTTTTTGAATTTCCTTTCTGTCTGACCACATTGCTCTCTGCTGACACCTCTGTCCATTTTAGGAACTGTCCAGAGTAGGAGCAAATCCCCATAACAATCCTCTCCTGCTCTGGACAGTTCCTAAAATGGACAGAGGAGTCAGCAGAGAGCACTGTGGTCAGACTGTGGTTATTATACTATCCTATCCTTAGACTCATTCAGGGGTGTTTCTAGGTTTACAAAAGACCCAGGGTTAGAGCCCATAGCCTAGCCACGCCCCATAACCACACTCGCAGACACACCCTAACCACGCCCTCAGACACACCCCTAAGAGAATGCATGAAGCATATTACTCCTTCAGTCTGGTGATTGGTGGGTGTCCCAGCAGCTATCCCCTATCATGTGGTAGGGGGTAATTTTAAACTTTAGGAATACCTCTAAGAGCAATGGTTGATGTGATGTGATTATAAATCATCAATTTTGGCATTTGGAATTCTTTTAGGTTTAATCCGTTCACCGCGTGGGATAATAAACCTCATATTTTCAAACCTCGGACGCATACGACAATACCAGATATATAGTGTTTTGTTTTTTTTCTTTTTTATATTTTTAATTTTTTTAATGGGAAAATGTGACGATTTTAATTTTTATTCGGGGGGGGGGGGGGGTATATATTTTTAAAATCTTTATTTTTTTATTCTACCTGGCTGGTTAGCTAACAAAGTGGGAGCATCATGCATTTTTTTAACCCCTTAGGGACATGTGCTGTAAATGAACACTGCAGTGGGTAAAGTCTGTCACAAGGAGATGCTGTTCTCCCTCTCTCTGCACCTACCCGAGCCTCAAAGGCTGAAATCTGATATCATGGCTATGTGCGGAGGGGGTGGGATAACAGCGGTGCAGACAGGTGCCAGGAGCCTCATGTCACTTCCCAAAAGCCACCGCTGTCTTAAAGCAGTGGTAGCAATAAAAGAAAACAGCGGTAGCCAGAGAACCGGGGCTATTGGCCTGAGACCCGGGGCTACAGCCCCGTTAGCCCCCCTCTTGAAACACCCCTAGACTCAATTATTGTTTCCCATTTGTTATGTTTTTCGCTGGGCAGACGTTCTAATGGTAGATAGTAACTCTGCCCTTGACAAAGCCGGTTTATTCAGCAAAACATTGGGGAGGTCTCACCTGTGTATGTTTTAATATGACATAACAAATGGTAAAACAATAAGAATAGGATAGGTATTATAACTAGAGATGAGCGAACTTACAGTAAATTCAATTCGTCACGAATTTCTCGGCTCGTCAGTTGATGACTTATCCTGCATAAATTAGTTCAGCTTTCAGGTGCTCCCGTGGGCTGGAAAAGGTGGATACAGTCCTAGGAGACTCTTTCCTAGGACTGTATCCACTTTTTCCAGCCCATCGGAGCACCTGAAAGCTGAACTAATTTATGCAGGATAAGTCATCAACTGCCGAGCCAAGAAGTTTGTGACGAATCGAATTTACTCTAAGTTCGCTCATCTCTAATTATAACAATAACTAGTTATGCCTGTAAAATCATTCATTTGTAGTGTAATTTTTCATTTTTCATTTTTCCCACATGCGTCACAAAATCCAATGTTCCCGAAAAAAAAAAAAACACACAAACGCTCATAATAATAAATAAATAAGGAAATATTAACTTATCCCCGGTGAAAATTAACTTATCCCCTATTCACAGGATAGGGGAAAAGAAGCTGATTGCAGGAGGGTCCAACCACTGGGACCCCTCATGATCACCAGGATGGGACCTGGCGCACAGTGAGGAGCGCGTGCTGCAGCTGGCACATGCTCCATTCATTTCTATGGGAACGCCGATAAGACCAGAGTACAGCACTTGGGCATCATCCCGAGGGACTGCCTCCAAACTTTACTGCACCCAGGAACAGTTCCTAAAATGGACAGAGGTGTCGGCAGAGAGCACTGTGGTCAGGCAGAAAGGAAATTCAAAAAGAAAATAACTTCCTGTTGATCATAACAGCAGCTGATAAGTACTGGAAGGAATAAGATTTTTTTAATAGAAGTAATTTACAAATCTGTTTAACTTTCTGGCACCAGTTGATTTAAAAAAATATGTTTTCCAGTGGAGTACCCCTTTAATGCCCAGACATCACTGGCTCATCACTTTGGCTGCTCATTCTCTAAATGAAGACAACAATCATTATAACCCTGCTACACAATGTGCCAGTAAAAATAATACTGCCACCCCTGTACTGTCCTCCTCCAGACCCCTCTGTCCCCCCGACAGCCGTTGGCTGTCCGGGCATGCTGGGACTGGTAGTTTTGCAACAGCTGTAGGCACCCCTGGTTGGGAAACACTGAAGTATACTATATACTACTATATAGTCCAACATGCTGGGAGTTGTAGTTTTCGTTTGGGGCAGTTGCTGAGCCACAGGCTGTATCAGGGCATGCTGGGAGTTGTAGTTAGTAACTAACTGCAACTCCCAAACTTAATCCCGATCAAAAGGTTACATCAAAACAAAAATGGTCCTGTTAAAAACTACAGATCGGGGCGCAAAAAATTAGCCTCATACATCCTCGTATAAGGAGAAATAAAAAAGTTATAGGGTTAAGAATGGGACAAAATTCCCCCCGCATATGTATCCTGTGATGTTCCGCATATATAATTAATTATGCAAATTAGCACGGCCGGTATTTTTTTGCATGAAAGGTGGCAACCCTGCCTGAAGCCTTTACTCTGGACAAGACACACTTGTTTTCCGTCACACACTCATGATACCATTTGAACCACATAAGTTTATCTTGCTCTCATTGGCCCACAGGACATGATTCCAGTAATCCATGTCTTCCTTCTAGGACGACAGATCCAGACTAATTTCCTCCAAAATGGGCAGAGTCAGGAAGGCGCTTGAAACCGAGGTGAGGGTAAAACTTCTACTTTATTCCCATAATTCAACGCGTTTCGCCTGATGAAGCGGAACCTCCGCGAAACGCGTTGCATTATGGGAATAAAGTAGAAGTTTTACCCTCACCTCAGTTTCAAGCGCCTTCTTGACTCTGCCCATTTTGGAGGAAATTAGTCTGGATCTGTCGTCTGTGAAAGGTGGAGCGGCTGCTGGAACTTCACACTCAATGCACTCTTATCCATGGTTGTACTTGAACGTAATACAACCCGACTTGGTAAGCGCACATTCACAATCTGTGTTACCTGTACACCTTACGGTATCACACTAGGGAGCACTTCCTGCTCTATTTTTTATTCTAGGACGACAGACATGCAGACCAATTTTTTACAGTGTTCAGCGTGAGAATCCCAGTGGAAGGCTTGTCTCTGTCTGCACTGTGAAAGCCATCCATTACATGATCATGGATGACCGCCAAATATCAGCCAAAAGTATTGCTACATATGAGTTGGTGCCATTATCCACAACGACTTGGAAATTTGAAAACATGCAGCTAAGTGGATCCCAAAATTTTTGACAAGTGAGCAAAAGAGGACAATGCTTCTTCACATACGCCAGGTGAAAGAATGGTAAAATGGATCTCCTTAGGCTTTCAAATGATGCCTCATCCAGCCAACTCATCTGACCTGGCTCCTTCTGACTGTAACCTGTTCCCCAATTTCCCAATCTCAAAAACACCTAAAGGGACAACAATTTGGTAGTGTTCCAGAGGTAACTAATGCTGGTGTCAGTTTTCAACTTTTTTGCTTAGCAGATACATAGTAACCACCATCAGCAGGAAGAGAACAGACAGGTGTATGTGCAGGGGCGTAAAGAAGGCCACAGTCCGTTTCTCATCTATGGACACTCCTTTTGGCTTCTCCCCATGTAGAAACACACTAGGACATTTCCATACATTCTTTCACCCAAGGGAAAGAAACAGTCATGGCTGTAAATGTTGGCACCCCTGAAATATTTCTAGAAAATGAAGTATTTCTCGCAGAAAAGGATTGCAGTAACACGTTTTGCTATACACATGTTTATTCCCTTTGTGTGTATTGGAACTAAACCAAAAAAGGGAGGAAAAAAAAGCAAATTGGACATAATGTCACCAAACTCCAAAAATGGGCTGGACGAAATTATTGGCACCCTTAACTTAATATTTGGTTGCACACCCTTTGGAAAAAATAACTGAAATCAGTGGCTTCCTATAACCATCAATAAGCTTCTTACACCTCTCAGCCGGAATGTTGGACCACTCTTCCTTTGTAAACTGCTCCAGGTCCCTCTTATTGGAAGGCGCCTTTTCCCAACAGCAATTCTAAGATCTCTCCACAGGTGATCAATGGGATTTGGATCTGGACTCATTACTGCAACTTCAGAACTCTCCAGCGCTTTGTTGTCATCCATTTATGGGTCTTTTTGACGTATATGTTTGGGGTCATTTTCCTGCTGGAAGACCCAAGATCTCGGACGCAAACCCAGCTTTCTGACACTGGGCTGTACAGTGCGACCCAAAATCCGTTGGTAATCCTCAGATTTCATAATGCCTTGTACACATTCAAGGCCCCCAGTGCAAGAGGCAGCAAAACAACCCAAAACATAATTGAACCTCCACCATATGTCACTGTAGGTACTGTCTTCTTTTCTTTGTAGTCCTCATTCCGTTTTCGGTAAACAGTAGAATGATGTGCTTTACCAAAAAGCTCTATCTTGGTCTCATCTGTCCACAAGACGTTTTCCCAGAAGGATTTTGGCTTACTCAAGTTCATTTTGGCAAAATGTAGTCTTTCTTTTTTATGTCTCTGTGTCAGCAGTGGGGTCCTCCTGGGTCTCCTCCATAGTGGGGTCCTCCTGGGTCTCCTGCCATAGCGTTTCATTTTATTTAAATGTCTATGGATAGTTCGCGCTGAAACTGATGCTCCCTGAGCCTGCAGGACAGCTTGAATATCTTTGGAACTTGTTTGGGGCTGCTTATCCACCATCTGGATTATCCTGCGTTTACACCTTTCATCAATTTTTCTCTTCCGTTATCGCTCAGGGAGATTAACTACAGTGCCATGGGTTGCAAATGTCTTGATAATGTTGGGCACTGTGGACAAAGGCAAATCTAGATCTCTGGAGATGGACTTGTAACCTTGAAATTGTTGATATTTTTCCACAATTTTAATTCTCAAGTCCTCAGACAGATCTCTTCTCCTCTTTCTGTTGTCCATGCTTAGTGTGGCACACAGACACACAATGCAAAGACTAAGTGAACTTCTCTCCTTTTTATCTGCTTTCAGGTTTGATTTTTATATTGCCCACACCTCTTACTTGCCCCAGGTGAGTATAAAGGAGCATCACATGCTTGAAACAATCTTATTTATCCACAATTTTGAAAGGGTGCCAATAATTTTGTCCAGACCATTTTTGGAGTTTGGTGACATTATGTCCAATTTGCTTTTTTTTTCCTCCCTTTTTGGTTTAGTTCCAATACACACAAAGGGAATAAACATGTGTATAGCAAAACATGTGTTACTGAAATCCTTTCCTGTGAGAAGTACTTCATTTTCTAGAAAAATTTCAGGGGTGCCAACATTTACGGCCATGACTGTATCCTAAGGGCATCTCTTCAGGGTGTCAATTAGAACTTGAGGAGGCAAACACAAAAAGAAGATAATGGACACACAAAAGGGAATAATGGTGATTAGTGAATATATATTTATATATATATATATATATATATATATATATATATATATATATATACACCAGATATCAGCAGCACACAAAAAAAAATGGCGACGAGAGGTCGCAGAAACGTCGCTCTATACTACACTGGAATGATGCAATAAACTTTCACTTTTTTGCACATATTTCGTGTGCTGCTGATATCTGGTATTTATCTGAAGCTGAGAACCACTTACCAAGGCTCCTGCGTGCACTTGTCTTTATTCTTACTTCTTTGGTTGTGCTGCTCTCCTGGGATTATATATATAAATATATAGAATAGAAAAAAATCGTTGCAGCACTCCTAAGTATAGTGCAATTGTGGTGCCAGCATCCAAACCTGATCAAAGTCCATTCAGATAGAAAACATTTCTGCTTCTAAACTGGGCAGTTCCCGAGACACGTGTCATCAGAGAGCACTTAGACATAAAAGAACAACTCAACTTCATCAGCTCATAAGTACTGAAAGGATTAAGATTTTTTTTTATAGAAGTAATTTACAAATCTGTTTAACTTTCTGGAGCCAGTTGATATATAAAAAAAAGTATTTTCCTGGACAACCCCTTTAATACTATAAAATCATAGTGTATTAAAGTGCACACATATTGCATTATAAATATTACTTATTATTATATCATGATTTCATTGGTGAAAAAATATACAAAACACTACAAAATTCATTAGTGACCAAGATAAAATCAAAACTGCTGAGACTAGAGATGAGCGAACTTACAGTAAATTTGATTCGTCACGAACTTCTCGGCTCGGCAGTTGATGACTTATCCTGCATATATTAGTTCAGCTTTCAGGTGCTCCGGTGGGCTGGAAAAGGTGGATACAGTCCTAGGAAAGAGTCTCCTAGGACTGTATCCACCTTTTCCAGCCCACTGGAGCACCTGAAAGCTGAACTAATTTATGCAGGATAAGTCATCAACTGCCGAGCCGAGAAGTTCGTGACGAATTGAATTTACTGTAAGTTCGCTCATCTCTAGCTGAGACCTAGAAGCTCCTAACTACCCCACCAGTACCTTCCCTCCCCCAAAATATAGAGGCAGGACTCTAGTTTTAACTTAAGTGGGTGAGGGTCGGCCACAGCTTTTTATTTTAAATTAACATATGACAGCAATAAGGCTCGCTGATTCTAAGCCGAGTTCGTGAGGTCCAGTCCCACCGCCTCCGGTGTGCAGCTACGCCACCCAATTGACCAACTTTTGCCTTCTCTGACCGCCCGCTGTGACTTCATGAAAGAAGACCAGAACTGTCAAAAGAAACAAGAAAACAGTGCAAAACATAACAGAGAAGGTGAGCGGGACAACCTCCGGGACCAACGAGGGGGGGGGGGGGGAGCGACAGAAACGCTCCAAAGACACGTTGTAAGATACAAGGCAGGGAACATGAGGAGTTGGAAATACGTGCACCCATGATGGTTGGCCTTGACATTGGGGGGGGCCACCCCCTCCCAGGAGCAGCACACTAGCCGGAACGCAAAGGGGGGGAGGAAAGGGGGGTTAACAGAAGGGGGTAAATCAAAACGAGAGGCAAAACTTTAAAGGAGTACTCCCCTGCCTCAGCGTTTGGAACATTTTGTTCCGAACGCCTAGCGTGGACAATGCCGGGGCTTGTGACATCACACCACACCCCTCAATGCAAATCTATGGGAGGGGGCGTGGCAGCTGCCACGTCCCCTCCCATAGATTTGCATTGAGGGGGTGTGGCCATGACATCACGAGCCCTGGTTCCTGCACTCAGCAGTGGAGGCAGTGCTGAGGCAGTGGAGTACCCCTTTAAAGGGGTACTCCGGTGGAAAACTTTTTTTTTTTTTAATCAACTGGTGCCAGAAAGTTAAACAAATTTGTAAATTACTTCTTTTAAAATTTTTTAATCCTTACAGTACTTATTAGCTGCTGAATACTACAGAGGAAATACTTTTCTTTTTGGAACACAGAGCTTTCTGCTGAATCACGAGCACAGTGCTCTCTGCTGACATCATGAACACAGTGCTCTCTGCTGACACCTCTGTCCATTTTAAGAACTGTCCAGAGTAGGAGAAAATCCCCGTAGTAAGCATATGCTGCTCTGGACCGTTCCTAAAATGGACAGTGATGTCAGCAGAGAGCACAGTGCTCGTGATGTCAGCAGAGAGCTCTGTGTTCCAAAAAGAAAATAATTTCCTCTGTAGTATTCAGCAGCTAATAAGTACTGGACGGATTAAGATTTTTTAATAGAAGTAATTTACAAATCTGTTTAACTTTCTGGCACCAGTTGATTAAAAAGAAAAAAAGTTTTCAACCGGAGTACCCCTTTAACATGCTCACCAGTCAGGGGGGCAATCATTAGGCACAGCTTGCCCCTCCAAGTGCATGATAAATATACATAGATATAATACAATTTTATGAAATTGAAAAAGTGACAAGTTAGAGTGTATAGTAACATAAGTGCAAGTAATATAAAATGAATTAACATAATATGTTGTAATAAAATATAATAATATAATATTATCTTGCGTAGTGAATGACTAAAAAAAACTAACAGACTAAAAACTGATGGAGATTAGAATTGATGTTTTTTCTTTAGTGATTTTCAAAAATGAAATGAAAATCCATTAAGATTTGGTCCATTCCTCTCACACCAGCATCTTATTTGTTAACCTCTCGGACCACATGACAGCTCCATATAAAAGCCTCCTCCTGCCCAGATCTCATCTTCACAATCACTCAGAACACAGAGGAATCGGTCAGCGACTAATCTCTGGAGCCGACTCTGCACATCTCACTATATCCAAGGTAAGAAAGAGAAAGAGATTTATAGGAAACATAGGACTGATTCACGGCAGTGAAGATAGAAAGGAAACCTGAAGTAAGACATAGGGGGGGGGGGGGTATCAATTTTGCCTGTTGACTGTTTCTTTTGACCCTTTTTTTTTCACTTGGTGAGGTCACTGTGGCAGCTAGAATCTGGCTGTTGCACTCCTGTGACATGATATCTATGTGTAGTACATAGCCCAAAGTGAACGCAATGTTGGGGACAGAGCTTTTGGTGCCACAGCTGGTCAAGACATCGTCAATGTGGCATGTTCTGTACTCAATCTCTTTGTGACTACTACTACTACTGACTGTGCGCAGGTTGTATAGATCAATTTGTGATGCCAGGGCACAGTTAACCTCCACGGTCCGAGGTTGAGACAGCTTCTCTTGGGCCAGGCACGGGGCAAAGAAAACATACCAATGCAAGGTTACAGAAAACTATCTTTACTGTTTCTGAAGTTAGTAGATCTTAAACAGTACAGAATTTTGTGCAGAGGAATGAGCAGAGTGGAACCTGGGAAGCCTGTCGCCTTGCTGGGAGTTGTAGTTGCTGTTGAACATAGCTTTATGATTATTAGCAGCACATGCTGACTTGGAAGACTTAACTTGACTGACTGAGATCTTCCCCAAGAGCTTTGCTTACCGCCAGGTTTGACATTTTTTTTTTCCTGAGATTGGTGAGGCTGTGGAATTTTGTAGTTTTCTTCTCCCTTGGCTTCTCCTCACGGTACCTCAGCTTACTAGCTGGAACACATTCTCCTTTACTCTGACTGTGACTGGACTCACACTCCAACTGAATTCTCCTCCTCCCCTGCACTACATAAGGGCAAGGTTTGGGGGTCCCCCATTGGGGTGTCAGGGTCACCTGATCACTCTGCCACAATCCCTTAAAGGCAGGGCTGATGCAAGCATTTAGACACCCTAAGTGAAAGCAAATGTTGCCGCCCCTTGACCCGGCCCATTGTCTCCGCCCTTTGACACGCTCCAGCTTAATACTGGGGTGACACACTGTAACAAACCTCCTCCTCATGTAATCTCATTACTTCTGGGGTGACACACTGTAACAAACCTCCTCCTCATATAATCTCATTACTACTAGAGTGACACACTGTAACAAACCTCTTCATGTAATCCCTATACTACAGTGTTTCCCAACCTTTTTCGGCTCTGGGCACTCCACGAAAAAAAAATCAGGGGCACCCCTACTGAAGTTGACGAGCAAAAAAATGTAAACAAATTTTAAAAAGAGGCTCAGTGGGTCTGTAGTTTAAAGTGCTGCTTTATACAGCAACTCACATGTGACGTCTTCTCTAATCAGCGTCATTCCCTGTTCTTCTCCATCTGGTCCGGACCGTCCTGACCATTTCTTCCAGCCACAATTCTTCACCTTTAAACCTGCAAAACAAATCTTTTAGGCTCCGCACTTAACCAGCATTAGCCTCCAGATTCCCCTTTTGCAAGTGAAGAGGAATACAAGGGTAAAGGGGTAACAGAGGGGTGTACATGGGAGACAGGTGTGTAGAGGAGTGTACGGGGGTGACAGAGGGCTGTACATGGGTGACAGAGGGGGATGAACATTGGTGACACGGGGATGGACAGGGATGACAGAGGGGTGGATAGGGGGATGGCCAAGGTGGACATGGATGACAGGAGGGTGGACATGGGTGACGGGGTCAGCAGTTAAAAGAGGGGTAGACAGGAATGACAAAGAGTTGTGGACTGGAATGACAAAGGGACAGAGGGGTGAAAAGGGGGGTGGACATAAGTGACAGAGGTGTAGACTGGGGGGTGGTCAGAGGGGTGGACAGGGGGGGTGAACATGGGTGATAGGAAGGATGGACAGGGGTGACAGAGGGGTGGCCAAGGAGGACATGGTTGACAGGAGGGTGGACACGGGAGATATGGGGTAAACAGGGATGACAGGAGGGTGGATAAGGATGACAAGGAGGATAAAAGAGGGGTGACGAAGGGACAGAGGGGTGAATACGGGGTGGACATGGGTGATGGGGTAGACTGGGGGAGGTAGACTGGGGTGTAGACAGGGGTGGGTGAACATGGGTGACAGGGGGTAGACTGGGGTATGGACAGGGGGGGTGAACATGGGTGACAGGGGGTAGACTGGGGGGTGAACATGGTTGACAGGGATGGACAGGGGGGTGGACATGTGTGAGGGGGGGAGGATGGACATGGGTGAGGGGGGGTGGATGGACATGTGGGGTGGGCACGGGCGAGGTCCGCAGCCACCGCTACGCTGGGGTTAGCTACCTGGTTCTTGGGGAGGTTATGAACCCAGGGTCGGATGGTATTAACCCTTAATGTCACGTGACGCCACTGTAGTCTTGGTATCTCTCGGGGTACTACAGGTACGGGGAACTCCGTCTCCCCACAGGCTAGCAAGGAAAGAATTGACTCCACACTAGGTTGCAGTTTAACGGAGGCTTTACTAACTTGAAGATAGGTGGTACAATCTCCACAGCGCTCAACCAAAGTCTCCCAAAGGGTTAACAGACAGTCTCTAGAGGACCACACAGCTCGCAGTGCCTGGACTTGATATTGCATATATGCTTGGCTCTTACAGCCGGACTAGGAGTTTTAGCTCTGCGCTATATTAGGCTTCAGATTAAAGTCACTTACTGAAGTGTCGGTAGATTTGTGGCTTTTCGCCGGAAGATAATGAATTGTCCTTTAGGAATTCTCTGATCAAGGCTGAAGTAAAGGCTGGATATTTCTCAACTCTATATTCTGACTGAAATGAGTTGATGATTCTTCACTCTGAACTCAACTTCTCTCCTGAACTCCTGCACACCACTCCACTCCTAAACTCTCCAGAACTCCTGACCCCTGAACACCCGACCTCCAGAACTGAACTACACAGGAAAT
Organism: Hyla sarda; assembly: GCF_029499605.1. NCBI lineage: Eukaryota > Metazoa > Chordata > Amphibia > Anura > Hylidae > Hyla > Hyla sarda. The sequence continues at coordinate 15,912,075 of NC_079199.1, forward strand.
ACCACCCCTTATAAGGGAAGGCTGAACTAAAGCCCATTGGCCAGGCAGCTGTGGATCATAGAGCTGTCTGTCTCCCCTTTAGGATTAACAATAAAGTTACATACAATTAATAACATAATACCTTACACAAAAGTTTAGTCTAGCCCTCAGTCCTCCACTCTCACATACCCTGACTGAACATGAGGTTGCTAGGTAACATACTTAAAGTTACAGATACCTAATAGCTGATTGCTAAGTTATAACAGTGCAAATAAACATTAGAAATGGTTGAGTCCCTGCAGGGGAGCCCCCAGGACACAGGAGGTCTCAATCTGACAGGGCCTCCAATATCTTGACACTTATATGGCCATTTGCCTCTTAGCCCTTGATAAAGCCACAGCCTGTGGCGAAACGTCGGGCGGGCGGGCAATGTGTTAGATTTTTAATTGTCTCACACCATAGATTGTGGACTGCAGCCACAATCTATCTTTTCAATTCACTTAATATAGCATGCAGTGTCATGCCAATCAATGTATTATGGATCAATATGTGTGAGGTTATTTTAATCTTGGCTCATTAAACGTTAAGTTTTATATTGGGTGGGAAATTTAGGGTCTTAGTGACCGCTTAGCGGTCAAATGTGAATAATATTGGATTTACCCTCCACTCATAGGTCCCCCTTGTTGCATTGGGGGATGGACATGGCACAGTACCTTAAGCAAGCCATTTTTCTTCCCCATTCTTCCCCTATCTGGCAGCGCACTGACTCAGGGCTCTGGCAGGGCACTCATTCAATGCGCTGCCGGGGTTAGGGGGACGCTGGGGTACGGGTCACTACACCGGCCCGGCGCAGCTTCCGCACACTTCCCCTGTCTGGCAGGGAACTCACTGGGCCGCAGGGGGGAGGGGGACGCTGGGGGATGCTGGGGACGCACGGACGGACACATGCGCAGCGCACAAAAACTTCCCTCCCCCCTGCGGCGTCGGGGAGGGAGATAAAAAAATAATTTGACAGCAAATTCCTGCGGCACCCCGGTTGGGAATCACTTCTCTGCTAATTAGGTAGCACACTGTAACACTCTCCCCATGTAATCTCCTTATTCTTAGGGTGACCCATTGTAACAAACCCCCTTCTCATGTAATTTCCTTACTACTGGGGTGACACACTGTAACAAACCCCCTCCTCATGTAATCTCCTTACTACTGGGGTGACACACTGTAACAAACCCCCTTCTCATGTAATCTCCTTACTACTGAGGTCACACACTAGGGGGGTGGTGGATAGATGGATGTTATGAGACTCCCACCCTGTCAGGATGCTGGATGGACCTTAGAGAGGAGCGCTGCACACCTTTTGCAGACTGAAGAATGATGATTATTATTATTATCATTATTATCAAAACCTGTGCTGAGGAAAAGTCGGCCAGTTGCCCATAGCAACCAATCAGATTGCTTCTTTCATTTTGCAGAGGCCTTTTCAAAACTGAATGAAGAGATCTGATTGGTTGCTATGAGCAACTGGCTTCATTGTAAAATACACTAGGTGCTGTTTCTCCCTCAGGTCCTGGACCAGTGACACACCTTAAATTTGGGGGACATCTGGATGCGTCAACAGAGACGAGTCTCAGCATTGTCCATAAGAAGTAAGTGGAGGGAAGTTCTACACAGTTTACCATGGTACACCGACCCCCACCCCCCTTTAAAAATCCTTGTCAGTAAGCTCAATAAAATTAGGACACAAGCATCACAAAAGGTTTGATACATCTACAATAGAAAAGTGCGAGTCCACGGGCAGAAGAACCAGAGAAACAAACCTGCAAACAACACAATATTAAATGGACAGTGAGTAGTGATGATATTCTGCTTTTCCTGGTACCTGTTCGAGCAGCATTCAAAGTATCTGCATTGTATTGTACTGTTTCCGGAGTTAAATTGTGTGGTGACCCAGTACGGGATGGTGTGTCCCACGAACTTCTCCTGACCTGTCAGGCAGAGTCTCTCCATGTCCCCAGGACCCCCTTTATGTGTTATCCCCTATGTACATAAGTTGTATAATAAAATGTAATGTTTCTTTAATAGCTGTTACCATGTGATTGTTACCCAGGAGGCACTAGTGACCAGATGACCCCCCCAAGTGACCTATGGGCTCCTTGCACAGCCCTCCTATAAAACCAGGGGAGGGGCTGCAATGTCTCTTAGCTCATTGCTATTCCTGCTGAGGTCCAGTGCAGACGTCTCAGAGAGTGTCCAGAGCATTGGAGGCCTCAAGCCTAAAGTCTGCAGCCACAAGTCATCTCAAGTCAGCTCAAAGTCATCTTCATGTCAATTGTCAAGTCAGTCAAGTCAAGTCTTCTATATAGTCACCGTGGCCTGTACTAAAGTGTCTCTACATACTGCAAGTCCCAGCAAGCCTGCGAGGTCTCTATGTCACTGGTCACCTCCTTGGACCCTGGCTGTACTGCATAGACTGTATCACCTGTCTACCCTCAGTAAAGCTACCGTTGTCCATAACTTGGCGTTGGTGTCTTCATTGCCCCATGCCTAGCCCAAGACTAGCGCTATTACCTTTGGTTGGTTAAGGCTAAACCACGCCCTGGCATCATGACAAGAAGGGGTTAATAACATCTGTCACTAGGGTTATAACAGCTACCCTGCATTGCACCCCGCTGACAACACAAAGGGGTACTCCGCTGCTAGATATCTTATCCCCTATCCAAAGGATCTCCCACAGCATCTGGCGTTCTAAACAAATACTGGGTTCCTGCAACAGTGGTCATGATGTCACAAGGGGGGCGTGGCTGTATTGTCACGACCACTGCCACAGAAACCCGGCATTTGTTAAGAACACCGGGTGCTTTGTGAGATCGCGCCCCCTCCTATAGACATGAATGGAGGGGGTGTGGTGTGACGTCGCAAGGGGGCGTAGCCGTGTGATGTCACGCCACCCTTGAACACCGGAGTACCCCTTTAAGTAAATGTACAGTTGTTCACAGAAGTTTCAGTGAAATTTCTTCTTGATAGTGCCAGTTAGTTAGTGGCCCCATAAAAGTGCCATTCAAGTGTCAGCCAGACACAGTACCCAATAAAAGTGCCAGCAAGCCATATTATTCCCAAACCAGTATAATCTATACATTATGCCATCAGCTTGCCACAGTAGTCCTGTATCACGTTCAGCCAATCACAATGTTCTCATAAAGCTATTAGCCAGCCACTGTGCCCTTCTACCTTGACAGGCCAGCCACATTAACCCCCAAACCATGACCTACCAGCCACAGTGCCCCCATACTATTATCCTCCATTAGCCACTTTGCTGCCCTAGATGAGTATCAATAGCTACACTACCCCATACCAATATCTTTAAGTTTCTGCTATACCGCATGCTGCAAGTGGAACTTCGTGCTGTATGTGAATTGTTAGAATTATGACCCAGGACTAATGAATGATGACACCTACCTGTTCGGGTCTGTTTGCTTGGTCCCTTTCTACAATATATATTACTTGCAGAAATACATATCTAAAATGTCCTCAATATACGCTGATTTCAATGTAAACCATAACAGTTGTGAATTGTTATATACGTATATGTTTGTGCACTTGCGATGAGGGTGTTGGAAAGGCAGATGTTAATAACCATTAGGGCTTATGGCATTAACCCTTTTTGTTTGTGATGCCAGGGTGTGGTTTACCTAATTCACCATCCGAGGTAAAGCCAATGATTCCTGGGCCAGGCGTGGGGCAAATAATCACTCCAATGCAAGGTTACGGAACTACGGCTCTTTACTGAGGCAGGCAAGGTGTTACAGTCTATACAGCTCAGCTCAGTTCTGGAGAGATGCCAAGTGAACTTCAGAAAGCATCGGCTTGCTGGGACTTATGGTTGCCATTGACTTGACTGATACAGCCACGCTTATTAACAGACTTGACTTGGACTGACTTTGCTTGGACTGGACTTGACTTGACTAGAATTCCCACTGGTTTAGGTCCTACCTTGCAGCTTTGACTTTCATTACAGGTGCAAGGGTTAAGTAGAGGCATGCTGGCTGGATTAGGCCTCAGGCCTCCTTCTGGATCACACAGACTCCTCAGGTCCTCACTCAAGCTGTACCTCAGCTACTAATGGTCTCAAGAAGGCCCTAGCTGAACCCTGATCTCACTGTATAAGAGGGACAGTTTAGAGAGATCCCATTGGTCACCAACAAGCCACCTGGTTCACCTTGCTTACCTCCCCTTGGTAACATAGCCCCTAGCAACAGTAGTGGTCTTTTATACTGTTGTGGTGAAACATGTAGAGGGGGCATAATTTTGCTTTTTAATAACAGTTTCTGGTGGTGTAATTGATCCTAGTGGTGCTGCAGACCCCTGGACATACTATCCCAATAAGGCTGAGCACTGTCAGTGCCAGGAAGTGAATTTCACAATACACCAAACACCACCAGTAGCTGGGATTTTAAGATATCTCACAGTTATAATTCTTCTATTATTTTCTATTAAAAGCTCAATAAAAGCTAAGTTTTAAGGGTTGGGATCTCATAAGGGTATTAGTGACCCAAGGTTTATCCTTGGGTCAAAGGTGTTTAATTGATTGACCCTGACCCATCTCAGGCTATATAAGTTTTTAGCAACAGTATTTAAAGGCATAATGACATAACATTACATTGCATAGCATTACATTAACTCATACATAACTTGATATGGTGGAGAGAGTTCTGAGGAGTGTGGGGCCAGGGGACATTGACTGAGTCTGCCCGATAGGACTGGCAGGGGCACAGAAGGGAACCTTCTGTACTGGGCCACCACACACTGATTTAAATTATGTGTGGTTGTCCCTTCTTTATTCATATTTACAGGACAACCGCCTTGGGAATCCAGAATGCAAAATAACCTCATTAAATCTGTGTCCAAAACCCCAAAAGACTGTGTAGCAAAACGTGTGAAATATGTGTCAGAGATCCAAGAGTATATCTTTAATGTCTGCCACATAAAATGCCTGAGGAGTATGACTAGGCTGCTCACCTTGGATATACTTGTTTTAGTAATCTTTAGGATCTGGAGTGTAGAAATGTTGCTTACCAGTGTATAGGGATGTCATGTCGGCCTCTACAGATGGTCCAATGTCTATGTAGAGATGCAGGGCTGGGGCTGATGGTTGGCAGTATAGTGGTACTGCGCACTCTGGTCAAGCTTTGGAGGCTTGGAACAGTCCGGAATGGTAAACTCACAATCCTATATGGAGGTGGTCTCTTACCTCTGGCTCTGTCTCTTTTGAATATCTCTCACCAGCTGTATGGTGCATTGCAGTGCTGGCACATTGACCATTCAGTGACCATGTCCTCTGTTGGCAGGGTGACCAGACGTCCCGGTCCTGAATTTTTTTTCGGTCACCGATCTTAAAGTGGAACAATGGATGCCAGTGATAACAGAAGTAGCAGACGCGCCGTGTGCAGGCACGTTCACTACAATCATGGCTGACATCAGCTGACATCAGGATAGCCTGAATCCTGGAGGAGAACGGACAGCCTGGGACAGTAACCACCACATCAGCTTTGGTGCTCCTCCAGTCTGGCCTATAACAGTAGATCTTGACCCTGGACCGGAGAAGCAGTGGAGCACCAAACTGGGTCAGTATATGGCTGGGGGCAGAATGTCTATAGGCCCAGAGGGGGCCTACAACTATATGGGGGCACATAATGGGCCTACAACTATATGAGGGCACAGAATGGGCCTGCCACTATATATATGGAGGTACAGATGGGTCTACAACTTTATATGGGGGTACAGAGGGGGTATACAACTACAAATAGGGGATTGCAACTATAAATGAGGGGAATATGGAGACCTACAACTATATATAGCTCTTCACAAACTGTCCTGAATCTGAACCCTCTTGTCCGGTGAACCCATCCATTTGGTTCTCACACAGGCTTTCCTAACAGAACATTAACGTAAAGGAGCATAAGTTTTCTAGAAAACCAGGAAAGCATTTTCCATGTGAGTGCGCACCTGTTTTATTACAAATGTTTTCAAATATATGCTACCAGTAATAGTGATATGTGCATTATAATTCATTTGGATTGCAAATTCTTTGGGCAAATTTGTATCTCTAATAGGTGTCCATTTTTTTTTACATGGTTACCCTATCTGTATCGATTGTAGGGCAAATTGATTTGAAATAGACAAACCTTTCTGCCTCACATCTAACGTCTATGGCCATTGTGGACAGTATTGATAAGCATTCCCACAGAATTGACTTGCTTTTGTTGCAACCTCTTCCATATAGTATTGTGACTGCTCTGCATTATGCTGGGAACTGGTTTTAATCTGCCTTTTTATCAGTAGATAGTAAGTATGGCCTCTTTGTTGTAATTTTAAAGGAAAACTGTCAGCCTGTTCACCCACACTAAACCCAACGAGGGGTCAGTTACTAAACTATTTGAAGTAGGTCCTGAGATATGGCCCCAGAAGATCCTCTGCTGAATTCAGTGAATCGTGTGCAGGGGGCGGGGCTTAGTAGGGGGCAGGGCTTCATGACTCCACTTCACTAGGATGTGGAGTCACAGGGAATGAATATATAAATTGATCCGGCAAAGCCCGCCCCCTGCTCGCGATTCACTGAATCCTCTCGCTGGACTCCTGTTCGCCCACACTATAACCCAGTGTATTGGTGAACAGGCTGACAGTTTTCCTTTAAGTAACTTTGATCCTTTTTTCAGGAATTTATGTTTATTGTAATGTTGCTGTTCGGCATCACTTGTTTTTTACTGATGATAATATTGGTTAAAATGATAAAGATCTATTTGTTTCTGGTTTTCCAACAGAAGTCCAAGCATATGGAACACCAGATGATGAGCACTGAACCCAACGAAACACTGACAACATTGGCTAATACCACTTTAGCTCCCAAAACCGGATGTATAGACCAGAGAAATTTTGAATGGATATTTACCTACCAGCCCCCCTACATGTGGTTCATCTTTGTTTTGGGCTTCATAGAAAACTTGTTTGTCATCTCCATCTTTGTCCTCCATAAGAGTCGCTGCACAGTGACTGAGATCTACCTGGGGAATATGGCGGCTGCCGATCTGATTTTTGTTAGCAGCCTACCATTCAGGGCTATATATATGTCCAGCAAGTACTATTGGCCATTTGGAGGCTTCATGTGTGTAGCCATCTTCTCTTTGTTTCTTCTCAACCTTTACAGCAGCATTTACCTCCTTATGATGGTCAGTATAGAGAGATATCTGGCTCTGGTGAAGCCCATGTCCGTTAGTTGGCTAAAAAGTCCTAGGCAGGCAAAGGTGAACTGTGGGATCATCTGGATGTTTGCAGTTGGGTTATGTCTGCCGAACATGGTGTTCCGAAAGGTGAAGTTTAACGAAAAATCTAATGCCACTGTCTGCATTTCAGACAGATCATCTACAAACTGGTTTGCTGCCACAGATATCATCATAAATGTCCTCGGCTTCTTAGTGCCTCTGGTTGTCACCTCCTTCTGCACATCTCAAATCATTCATGTTTTAAGGAACAATTCAAGGAAACTGTTCAAGAAAGACAACAAGGAAAGAAAAGCCATATGGCTGGTCTTGTCCGTGTTTTTGGTCTTCATAGTGTGCTGGCTTCCCTTAAATATTTCCACCTTTATTTACACATTGCACGAATTCAAAGTCTTCCTTCCATGTATGGTGAAATCCATCAATTCTATTGTTTATAATATGTCTATATATCTTGTCTACAGTAACAGCTGTATCAATCCGGTCATATACAGTATGCTTGGGAATCAGTTTAGGCAAAAAGTCAGAGAAGTCTTCAGGAGGCTTCTATGTAAAGGACCTGACAGACAGAGGTCATCAATTATGACGGATGAATCGGTGCACTGAACATAGATTTCTTCCTCCATGGGATCATACAAGAAGAACTCAACTGCTTAAATCTACAATAGTTAATTTTGTTCTTCTCTGCATCATAATCAGCCACAGGGCTTCACCAATAAAAAGTCCAGGGCACCACAGCAAGAATGTGCAAAACATACATTGTATTAAAACACTTCACCAACATTAAGTAGCAGTGAGTGTAGACTTCTCACAAATATATGGACCAGACGGTGAAATAATATTATTGGTCAGCAGCATTAACCCCAAGAGCTGTACCGGCCAACAACCCCACCACCCCCTACTGTGTCCTCTGAAGTATATAGTAACTCCCACTGTGTCCCCTGAAGTATATAGTAACTCTCACTATGTCCGCTGAAGTATATAGTAACTCTCACTGTGTCCCCTGAAGTATATAGTAACTCCCACTGTGTCCTCTGAAGTATATAGTAACTCTCACTGTGTCCCCTGAAGTATATAGTAACTCCCACTGTGTCCCCTGAAGTATATAGTAACTCCTGCTGTGTCCCCTGAAGTATATAGTAACTCCCACTGTGTCCCCTGAAGTATATAGTAACTCCCACTGTGTCCCCTGAAGTATATAGTGACTCCCACTGTGTCCCCTGAAGTATATAGTAACTCCTGCTGTGTCCCCTGAAGTATATAGTAACTCCCACTGTGTCCCCTGAAGTATATAGTAACTCCCACTGTGTCCCCTGAAGTATATAGTAACTCCCACTGTGTCCCCTGAAGTATATAGTAACTCCTGCTGTGTCCCCTGAAGTATATAGTAACTCCTGCTGTGTCCCCTGAAGTATATAGTAACTCTCACTGTGTCCCCTGAAGTATATAGTAACTCCCACTGTGTCCCCTGAAGTATATAGTAACTCCCACTGTGTCCCCTGAAGTATATAGTAACTCCCACTGAGTCTCCTGAAATATATAGTAACTCCCACTGTGTCCCCTGAAGTATATAGTAACTCACACTGAGTCTCCTGAAGTATATAGTAACTCCCACTCTGTCCCCTGAAGTATATAGTAACTCCCACTGTGTCCCCTGAAGTATATAGTAACTCCCACTGTGTCTCCTGAAGTATATAGTAACTCTCACTGTGTCCCCTGAAGTATATAGTAACTCCCACTGTGTCCTCTGAAGTATATAGTAACTCTCACTGTGTCCCCTGAAGTATATAGTAACTCCCACTGTGTCCCCTGAAGTATATAGTAACTCCTGCTGTGTCCCCTGAAGTATATAGTAACTCCCACTGTGTCCCCTGAAGTATATAGTAACTCCCACGGTGTCCCCTGAAGTATATAGTAACTCCCACTGTGTCCCCTGAAGTATATAGTAACTCCCACTGTGTCCCCTGAAGTATATTGTAACTCCCACTGTGGCCCCTGAAGTATATAGTAACTCCCACTGTGTCCCCTGAAGTATATAGTAACTCCTGTTATTGTATTCTTTGTTGTATCTTGATTCTATAGGGTTGCAGGGGGCTTCTATATTTGCTATGTCAGTCGTAAGTCTTATGAATTACTGTTTTCCTGTTACTCTTACCCTTTGCAGGACCATTTTAAAATATTAAATGATTATGCATAAAGAATAAAGTGTATGTCTGAAAACATATAAAGTGTAAGTTGTGTTTTATCAATATTTATGCTTTTGCATACGTGATGTTAAAGGAGATATCTGTCCAAGACTTAACTAAATATACATATATATATATATATACACTAGCTGAGTACCCGGCACTGCACAGTTTTTCCTACCTTATCCTTGTGGAAGAAGAAAGGCAACAATCCATATTCTGTCCTCAAATCCTGACCCCATATCCCCTCCTCATATCCGACCTCATATCCAGACCCCATATCCCTACCTCATATCCAGACCTCATATCTCGTCCTCATATCTAATGCTCATTTCTTTTTTTTTTTTTTTTACTGTTTATTTATGTATTTTTTTTATAACAATAACAATATTCCAAGGAGGAAATAAAATAGAAAGAAAATAAAAGTGATGTAGCTATAAGCCATGAACGTAAGTAGCATGCTCTGGCTGACCATTGAAACTTATAATTCATGTTAGTTTACAGCCTAGCTAATATATTAACCACAACAATATAGTAAATGAATTAGAGGTAACGTACCATAATATAGTTTCGGCATAGTATGTTAAAGTTGATATCTAGCAACATATATATATTGATGGTATAGAGGTAAAACAAATATGTCCCGGTCAGAGTGATTAACCCCTTAACGACGAAGGACGTAAATGTACATCCTGGCGAGGTGGTACTTAACGCACCAGGACGTATATTTATGTCCTGAGCATAACCGCGGGCATCGGAGCGATGCCCGGATCATGCACGGCAGGTCCCGGCTGTTGATCGCAGCCAGGAACCCACCGGTAATGGCGGAAACCCGCGATCCCACGGATGTCCACCATTAACCCCTCAGATGCCGTGATCAATACAGATCACCCCATCTACAGCATCGCGGTCACTTAATTGGATGATCGGATCGCCCGCAGCGCTGCCGCGATGATCCGATCATCCTGCACGGCAGCCGAAGGTCACCTCACCTGCCTCCGCTGTCTTCCGGGAGTCTTCTGCTCTGATCTGCCTTCCCGCAGACCAGAGCAGAAGATGACCGATAACCCTGATCAGTGCTGTGTCCCATACATAGCACTGAACAGGATTAGCAATCGAATGATTGCCATAAATAGTCCTCTATAGTGTTGAGCGGCATAGGCCATATTCGAATTCGCGAATATTCGCGAATATATGGGCGAATATTCGTCATATATTCGCGAATATTCGCATATTCGTTATATTCTCGTTTTATTTTCGTGTATGCGAAAATACGCGTATGCGAAAATTAGCATATGTGGAAATTCGCATATGCTAAATTTTCGTACATGCGAATTTTCGCGCGCCAGTCTCACACAGTAGTATTACAGCCTTCTTTACACCACACAAGCTGGAAGCAGAGAGGGGTGATCACTGTGATGTGTACTGTGAAGAAAAAAAAAAACAAAACAAAAAAAAAAAAAAACGAATATTCGTAATTACGAATATATAGCGCTATATTCGCGAAATTCGCGAATTCGCGAATATGCGATATTCGCGAATAATATTCGAATTGCGAATATTCGCGAGCAACACTAGTCCTCTATGGGGACTATAAGAGTGTAAAAATAAAAGTAAAAATAGTAAAAAAAAAAAAAATAAAGTAAAAAAAATGTATTCCCCCAATAAAAACGTAAATTGTCCCATTTTCCCTATTTCACGCCCAAAAAGTGTTAACATTTTTTTTAGATACATATTTGGTATTGCCGCATGTGTAAATATCTGAACTATTAAAATAAAATGTAAATGATCCCGTACGGTGAACGGCGCAAACGTAAAAAAAAAAAAAAAAAGGCCAAAATAGCTGCTTTTTTATAACATTTTATTCCAAAAAAAATAATAAAAAATGTATTAAAAGTTTTATATAAGCAAATATGGTATCAATAAAAAGTACAGATCACGGCGCAAAAAATGAGCATTCATACCACCGCTTATATGGAAAAATGAAAAAGTTATAGGTCTTCAAAATAGGGGGATCTTAAACGTACTAATTTGGTTAAAAAGTTTGTGATTTTTTTAAAGCGCAACAGTAATAGAAAAGTATGTTATCATGGGTATCATTTTAATCGTATTGACCCAAAGAATAAATAACACATGAAATTTTTACTGTAAAATGTACGGCGTGAAAACGAAACCTTCCAAAATTAGCAAAATTGCAGTTTTCTTTTTAATTTCCCCACACTAATAGTATTTTTTTGGTTGCGCCATACATTTTATGGTAAAGTGAGTGATGGCATTACAATGGACAACTGGTCTCGCAAAAAACAAGCCCTCATACTAGTCTGTGGGTGAAAATATAAAAGAGTTATGATTTTTTGATGGCGAGGAGGAAAAAACGAAAACGTAAAAATAAAATTGTCTGCGTCCTTAAGGGGTTAATACAACAGGGAAAAATTTGAAAAAGAAGGAAAAAAATAAAGAAAAAGGAAAGAGAAAAATCAAGGTCCACACGGCTATCTCTGCAACCCTTTGAAATGATTCAGGATGTATACTATGCATCAAAGATCTCCCACCTCTGCCAAATACTATGAAATCTAGGTAGAGTGTTGTCAATTGTAGCAGCGAGATATTCTAATCCTCATTTCTAATCCTCGTATCCCGTCCTCAGGTGGCGCTGAGTTGTGATGAAGATACCCAATATGGGAGGGGGCAAGGCCGCCATCAGGGGGGTACAACCGATACCCCAGGGGGCCCAGCCGGTCCCAGCAATTGTTTCTTTTTCTTCATTGTCAGTAAGTGACTTTCCCTTACTGACCGCTGGGACCAACACATTATACACTGACTGACTGTACTCAGTACAGTCAGTCAGTCAGTAACAGACTGTCACACACTGCAGCGGCACTGCTGCAGTACAGCACATACCTCCGGGGACGGCAGCCGTTGCGTCTTTAAAACAGCAATGGCCGCCGCGAGATGCATCCGCTTCACTCTGTACGCTGCCTCCGGCCCTAGACCACATGACCTCAGTGGCGCCGTGGCGGAGTTAGAAGAAAGGAGGTCAGCACGTGGGGACTCTGAGCAGTGGTCTGCCGGCTGCAGGAGAGGGGAGCAGCACAACAGAAAAGCCTGCCCTAAGGAGGACAGCAGCGGGACAGAGGTTACGTGTAAAAAAAAAAATATATATATATATATGACTGGAGCCTGTAGTCCAGGGTGCAAAAGATGATTATATTTGGGCAACAATTAGCAGCAGAGAGGGGCCTACAAGTATATGAGGGCAAATGGCTCCCATATAGTTCTTCTAGGCCCCTCTTTTCCAAAAGTCACTCCCATATAGTTGTAGGCCCCTCTGTGAGGCCTATAACAACTTTATGGGTGCTACGTGAAGAGATGGGCTTACCCAAATTATATGGGGCCCCATAAAGTTTGGGTAGGCCCCTCTTTTAATAGTTACCCCATATATTTAGGGTAGGCCTCTCTGTTAATAGTTGCCCCCATATAGTTAGGGTAGGTCCCTCTTTTAATAGTTACTCCCATATAGTTAGGGTAGGTCCCTCTTTTAATAGTTACCCCCATATAGTTAGGGTAGGCCCCTCTTTTAATAGTTACCCCCATATAGTTAGGGTAGGCCCCTCTGTTAATAGTTACCCCCATATAGTTAGGGTAGGCCCCTCTTTTAATAGTTACCCCCATATAGTTAGGGTAGGCCCCTCTTTTAATAGTTACCCCCATATAGTTAGGGTAGGCCCCTCTGTTAATAGTTGCCCCTATATAGTTTGGATAGGCCACTGTTTAATAGCTGCTGCCATATAGTATGGGTAGGCCCCTCTGTTAATAGTTACATCCATAATGGGGGCAACTATTAACAGAGGGGCTTACCCACACAATATGAAATAACACAACCAACTAAAATATAGCATATACTGCATAACCCCTTAAGTAAGTAAGGGGTACTCCCGTGAAAAACTTTTTTTTTTTTTTTTTTTTAAATCAACTGGCACCAGAAAGTTACACAGATTTGTAAATTACTTCTATTAAAAAATCTTAATCCTTCCAGTACTTTTTAGGTGCTGTATGCTACGAAGTAAATGCTTTTCTTTTTGGATTTCTCTCTGCTATGGGGATTTTCTCCTGCTCTGGACAGTTCCTAAAATGGACAGCAGAGGTCAGCAGAGAGCACTGTGGTTGTGACAGAAGAGGAATCCAAAAAGAAAAGAATTTCCTCTGTAGCATACAGCCCCTAAAAGGATTAAGATTTTTTAATCGAAGTAATTTAAAAATCTGTTTAACTTTCTGGCGCCAGTTGATTTAAATGTATGTAAATGTACACCTTACACCCTGCAACCGCTTCTGCAGTTTGAAGCACACTCAGGAGCTGAGCGTGTTCCATACCTGGTGGGTCCCGGCTGCTATTAACAGCTAGGACCCATGGCTAGTGCCGGACATCGCTGATTGGGCAGATGCCCGGTATTAACCCTTTAATCGCTGCAATCCAAGTTGATCATGTCGTCTGCATGCAGTAAATTATGGAGCGCCAATTACACTGATCAATGCTGTGCTATAGCAGGCTCCGTTGGCACAGCACTGTTCAGTACATGCAATCATATCATACAAAAAAATTTGTGAAACATGTTTTTTTTTTTTTTTTAAGGCGTTAAATGTGATAAGCCCCTTCCCTAATAATAGTTTGAATCACCCTCCTTTCCCCTTTTTCTAATAAAATTATATAAATAAAAACAAACATAAACATTAGTTGATATCGCCGCATGCGTAAATCTCCTAAGTCCAGATTTGCATATTTTTGCCCACTTCATAAACCATAAAATATTAATAAAAAGAGATGAAAAAGTCCCATTAAAATAAAAATGGTACCGATAAAAATTACAGATTACGGAACAAAAAAATTTACCCTCATACATCCCAGTATACGGAAATAAAGTTATTGGGGTCAGAAGATGACAATTTTAAGTATACTCATTTTTGCACTAAAAATCATAGGGCGAGATTTATCAAAACCTGTGCGGAGAAAAAGTTGACCTGTTGCCCATAACAACCAATCAAATTTTTTTTTAGAGGCCTTTTTAAAAATAAAAGCAATCTGATTGGTTGCTATGGGCAACTGCACCACTCTTCCTCTGCACATGTTTTGATAAATCTCCCTCATATTATTTTTTTAACAGTTGTAAAATAAAATAAAGCTTATAGAAGTCGGGTATAATTTTAATCATATGTGTGATAAGCCTCGGGGGGTATGTAGGGTAGTTGGGGTGTTGTTGTTCTGGATAATAAAGGGCGCTGTTAACCCTTGTCACTCGTGACGCCAGGGTGAGGGTTAAATATTGTAATGGTGCTGGGCCTATCGCCACCCTTCCCAAGAGCGATAGGTGAGTGCGTAATCAATGGATTGTCCACAACCACTGTTTAACTGAAAACTTGCAAGAACTTTTACTGAAGATTTTCTGTAGCAGGCAATAGCAATAACAGTCCAGATAACAGAGTCTATTTATAGTCGAGCAGCAATTGACAGTTGGTTGGGATCAGATAAGCTCAATTTAGCTTTTAGAAGATTCCGTAGCATAGATCCGCTGGATTTAGGGGTGCGTTTAGGTCCAGTGATCTTGCAGAGAGTAGCGGGGATGTATAACAGCTTTGGCATAGGCCGAGGCCGCAAGGCTTTGTACTTGTAAACGTACTTGAAAGTTGCGGAGGTCCTACCTCATTCAGTGACAGCAACCAAGAGAGCGATTAATGGCCGCAGCTCCCTTATATGGGCAGGGGCTGAGCCGTTCTGGATTGGTCAATAACAACTGTCACTCACCGTTACACGGCATTGTGGGTGAACACCTGACACAAGAACCACCTAAGGTCCTTCAACATACCATAGAGTTCTGAGTAACGGGTCACATTTCCTAAGGTCCTGCGACGCCAAACAAGTGAGTAATGCAATATACATATTTACAATTATAATTTTTATAAATATTAACTTACTAAGGGGTGACTAGGGGCTAACTAAGGAAGCGGACCCCCGACAGTCCTAGGGACTGTGTCTTTGGGGACCCAACCCCACCAAGGCACAGTATGAAATATGGTGCCGGGACACCACATATGGGACTACAGAATAAAGATGGTGTGTCATTTTTACGGAAAAAGTGTACTACATAGAAGCGGAATCCCCCAAAAGTTACAAAATGGCTTTTTTTCACCCCACAAATAATTTTCTTTTGGTTTTGCAGTAGATTTTGTGGTAAAATGATTGATGTCATTACAAAGTAGAATTGGTGGCGCAAAAAAACCAGCCTGTTGTAGACAATTGAAAGCATTATGGCTATTAGACTGGGAGAAGAAAAAAACTGCATCCTCAAGGGGTTAATTACCAGTACGCAGTCTTTGTAGTTCTAAAAATAAAAAATACATTTGGCCTTGAGCTGTGTAAGGGGCCCCATAATTTCTTTTGGCAAGGGTAACGCACATGAATACCCCTATGTACTCCTATAACCCTATGTAAAACACACGTTTGGGGCTGGAGGTGAGATGTCTCTCCATTAGGTGCACAGTCCATTCCTGTCATTGCTCTTTGCATATGTAGGTTGTCAGCTTCCCCCTTTTATGCAATTTATGTTTGCTTTCTGGTATATGCTGTATTTTTCTACATCCTCATATCTGTGACTTTGTCCCTTTTCATTTATTTGTTATCATCATGGACATCATGCCCGCTACCTCTTGATAACGCTGCGGACGCAGTGAAACATGTCGAGGGGGGCAGAGTAGGGAGACATTTTAATTCAGCAAAGCAGCAGCTCAGGATTGCTAAACGTGCACAGCAGGCATCTCAATTGCAGCAGTTATTAGAGTGCTAACAAAAGGGGGACTGAATACAAGCCTCCATAGATAGACAAAAGCGATACAAATGTAGGGTACACTGAGCTGCCGACTTGCCAGATTTTATCTGTGTGAATTTCTAATTAAGTTCTGCACATTTATGTTATAATTTAGTAAAGCTTGTGGGAATACCATAAAGAATTTATATATGGGAAAATAGGGCAATTTTTTGGATTCCCTCTGGGAATCTATAGGTTAATACATCATGGACATCTGAATCATTTTCTGTTTGTGCTACTAGCTGTGCCTGAGCATACATTTTTTAGTGTGTTTTTGTATTTATGTATTCTGTTGGAGTTTTGCTTTTTTGTGTTCTTTTAACCAATAAAATGTATTACTAATTCATGATTATCTACATCATGTGGTTTATTTTTTGGTGGTGATACGTACATCTAAGTAGTGTACTATTTTGTACTTGTTAATCTGTCAAGGGCCTAGATACTGTGAAAGGACAGCCAATAGTACACACCTGCTGCTGTTCTAGTCAAATACTGTTTTAAGCGTATTGAAGCGTATTGTACTCCCCTCATATACGCAATAAGTATTTCAGGCAGAGTAGTGCCAGGACGTGCAGAGAGGAGTGGCAGAGGCCTAAATTCATCAGTCACAGGGAGAGGTTGCAGCTGAGTAGGGGTGTGTGGCAGCCGGAGTCGCAGCGAGAGGTCTGAACTCCCGATGTCAGCAAGCAGCCATGATTGATCGGTTCAATCGGTCATCCACTTCATCCCAAGTGAGGTTCACTCGGTCATCCACTTCATCCCAAGTGACATCCAACACCCCCAATCAACAGTCTGTGGGTTCCTCAGACTCAACCCTTAGTTGGTATGGCCCTCATGCTGCTGCTGCCACCTCCAGGCTCTGTCATTGTGCTGCTCTATGGTCTCCTCATGCTATTGCTACCACCTCCAGGCTCTGTCATTGTGCTGCTCTATGGTCTCCTCATGCTGATGCTGCCACCTCCAGGCTCTCTCATTCTGCTACTCTATGGTCTCCTCATGCTAATGCTACTATCTTCACGCTCTGTCATTGTGCCACCATATGGTTTACTCATGCTGATGCTGCCACCTCCAGGCTCTCTCATTGTGTTGCTCTATGGTCTCCTCATGTTGATGCTACCACCTCCACGCTCTGTCATTGTGCCGCCATATGGTCTCCTCATGCTGATGCTGCCACCTCCAGGCTCTCTAATTGTCCTGCTCTATAGTCTCCTCATGCTGATGCTGCCACCTCCAGGCTCTCTAATTGTGCTGCTCTATGGTCTCCTCATGCTGATGCTACAACCTCCAGGTTCTCTCATTGTGCTGCCATGGATACTGCAAAACATAATTAAGGTGCTTGTCCCCAGTTTCAGAAATTCCTTGCATTAGGGTCACTTTCAGGACTCCTGATGCCACCTCCAGGCTGTGCCATTCAGCCACTATATGGTATTGTCATGTTTCAGCCACCTCCAAGCTGTGCCATTCAGACACTATATGGTCTTCTCATGCTTCAGCCACCTCCAGGCTTTGGCATTAAGCCACTATGTGGTCTCCTCATGCTTCAGCCACCTCCAGGCTGTGCCATTCAGACACTATATGGTCTCCCCATGCTGCCACAAACTCCAGGCAGTCATTCAGCCACTATATGGTCTCCTCATACTGATGCCACCTCCAGGCTCTGTCATTGTGCTGTCATGTGACATGTGACTCATTGTTAGATTTGGTCCTTTGTACCCACACTCCGGGGCCTGGGACACTAAAACTTGGGAGCTAAAATTTCAATTTCAAAATCCTCAATTTCAATTTAAAAATCTTAAATTTCTAAATCTTAAATTTCAATGGTCTCCTCATACTTCTGCCAACTCCAGGCTGTGCCATTCATCCAATATATGGTTTACTGATGCTTCAGCCAACTCCAGTCTGTCTCATTCAGCAACTACATGGTTTTGCTGGGCCTATCACATATAAATGTTTATGGTAGCACTAGGTACCATACATCTTCAATGGAAATTTATAAATTCATCTTTTATTCTTAGAGATTGTTAGGCCCTATTATCTCCTCATCTGCTGCCAACTCCAGGCTGTGCCATTCAGACACTATATGGTCTTTTCTCATGCTTTAGCCAACTCAAGCCTGTGTCATTCAGCCACTATATGGTCTCCTCCTTCTGATGCCACCTCCAGGCTCTGTCATTGTGCTGCCATGTGACATGTGAATCCTTGTTAGATTTGGTCCTTTGTACCCACACGCTGGGGCCCAGGACACTAAAACTTGGGAGTTAAAAGCTTAATTTCAAAATCCTCAATTTCAATTTAAAAATCTTAAATTTCTATTTAAAATTCTTACATTTCAATGGTCTCCTGATGCTTCTGCCAACTCCAGGCTGTGCCATTCAGCCAATATATGGTTTACTGATGCTGCTGGGCCTGGGCCTAAAACATTTTTCTAAGCAGAGTGTTCACCACCAGGTCCTTTGGAGTATCACCATCAGTCTGTGAAGGTCATTATCCTGCACCGTTCTTATTTGACCCCTTACAAGGCTTTTACTTTAAGTTGTAGGGGACTACGATGGGGTCCTCATCAGCCCCCAAATTCTTCACATTAATAAATAAATACGATTGAAACTAGATCTGCATTTCTATCTGTATATATAAGAAATGAAACAATGGATTTGTGGAGGATTTCTTGGAATGGGTCAGAGAAGCGATGAGGAGAACTTATTATTCATGTAAATGTTCTGATCATAGAAACTTCACTAATAAGTGGAATAAAAACACATTAAATGTTTTATATTTTAAAGTAATGGGACAGGAAGAGAAATTTCAGCCTTTATTATATCCGCCTATTATAAGCATCTCCATTATAATACTTTAGACCATCCACATATCTTTAACCCCTCAAGGACTGGCCAGTTTTGATGTTTTTGTTTTGTTTGTTTTTTCCCCTCTTACATTAAATCATCATATTCTGATGCCGTGTGATCCTCTCTGCCCGTATCTTATCTTCACAAACACTCAGAAAACCACACAGAGGAACCGGTCAGCAAATAATCCATGGTGCCGACTCTGCAACCCTCACTATATCCAAGGCAAAAAAGCTTTTTATGAAATACAGGACTGATTCATAGCAGGAAAGAAAGAATACATTAACTAAGACATAGAGCTGTGTGCGTTTCATAACCAGAGTTTACTAATCTAGATGTAGCAGACAGGGCAGATTTTAGACTAAATGTGGCCCTGGGCAAAAATAAAAATGTGGCCCATGACCAAAGATCACCATGTTGAATTGTGTAGAATTGTGTAGCATCTCAGCTGAAGGCCATAACACAAATGCATTATAGGGTCCATATCTAAGCTATATAGGGGAAGACTTATGAAAACCTGTGCAGAGAATCAGTGGGGGAGTTGCCCACAGCAACCGATCTGAGGCCTTTTTAAAAATGAGAATAGCATCCTCTACATAGGCTTTTATAAATCTCCCCCAAAGTGAAAACTTTTTGTTTTAAAGCACAACTGTCACATAAAAATAGGTCAATAACCTGTCAGCACAGCACAAGCCGATCACTGGTATACTGCAGCCATACATTTGTTTTGGCACTCCTCTTCTATTCTGTAAAAATGACATTTATCTACAGATGCCAAAAGTCAGAGAGGCGTAGTCAGGGATCTCTTTTCCGACATCACAGCACCTCCCCAGCACCGCTCACTGACTGAGAAAGAAACAAAGCTGCGTGCCAGTCAGACTGGGGCAGTGCTGTGATGCCAGAGAAGAGAGGCTTGGCAGCCCGGGGCAATAAAAATCCCTGGCCACTCCTCTCTGACTTTTGGCAATTGTGGGTAAAAGTAATTTTTACAGCATAGAAGACACAAAGTGCCAAAACAGAGAGATGGCTGTAGTATCCCAGTGATCAGCTCGTAGGCCGCAGTATACCAGTGATCAACTTGTAGGCCACAGTATACCAGTGATCAGCTCGTAGGCCACAGTATACCAGTGATCAGCTCGTAGGCCGGTATACCTGTGATCAGCTCGTAGGCTTCAGTATACCAGTGATCAGCTCATAGGCTGCAGTATACCAGTGATCAGCTTGTAGGCCGCAGTATACCAGTGATCAGCTCGTAGGCTGCAGTATACCAGTGATCAGCTCATAGGCTGCAGTATACCATTGATCAGCCCGTAGGCCGCAGTATACCTGTGATCAGCTCGTAGGCTGCAGTATATCAGTGATCAGTTTGTAGGCTGCAGTATACCAGTGATCAGCTCGTAGGCTGCAGTATACCAGTGATCAGCTCGTAGGCTGCAGTATACCAGTGATCAGCTCGTAGGCTGCAGTATACCAGTGATCAGCTCGTAGGCTGCAGTATACCAGTGATCAGCTCGTAGGCTGCAGTATATCAGTGATCAGTTTGTAGGCTGCAGTATACCAGTGATCAGCTCGTAGGCTGCAGTATACCAGTGATCAGCTCGTAGGCTGCATTATACCAGTGATCAGCTCGTAGGCTGCAGTATACCAGTGATCAGCTCGTAGGCTGCAGTATACCAGTGATCAGCTCGTAGGCTGCATTATACCAGTGATCAGCTCGTAGGCTGCAGTATACCAGTGATCAGCTCGTAGGCTGCAGTATACCAGTGATCAGCTCGTAGGCTGCAGTATACCAGTGATCAGCTCGTAGGCTGCAGTATACCAGTGATCAGCTCGTAGGCTGCAGTATACCAGTGATCAGCTCGTAGGCTGCAGTATACCAGTGATCAGCTCGTAGGCTGCATTATACCAGTGATCAGCTCGTAGGCTGCAGTATACCAGTGATCAGCTCGTAGGCTGCAGTATACCAGTGATCAGCTCGTAGGCTGCAGTATACCAGTGATCAGCTCGTAGGCTGCAGTATATCAGTGATCAGTTTGTAGGCTGCAGTATACCAGTGATCAGCTCGTAGGCTGCATTATACCAGTGATCAGCTCGTAGGCTGCAGTATACCAGTGATCAGCTCGTAGGCTGCAGTATACCAGTGATCAGCTCGTAGGCTGCATTATACCAGTGATCAGCTCGTAGGCTGCAGTATACCAGTGATCAGCTCGTAGGCTGCAGTATACCAGTGATCAGCTCGTAGGCTGCAGTATACCAGTGATCAGCTCGTAGGCTGCAGTATACCAGTGATCAGCTCGTAGGCTGCAGTATACCAGTGATCAGCTCGTAGGCTGCAGTATACCAGTGATCAGCTCGTAGGCTGCATTATACCAGTGATCAGCTCGTAGGCTGCAGTATACCAGTGATCAGCTCGTAGGCTGCAGTATACCAGTGATCAGCTCGTAGGCTGCAGTATATCAGTGATCAGTTTGTAGGCTGCAGTATACCAGTGATCAGCTCGTAGGCTGCAGTATACCAGTGATCAGCTCGTAGGCTGCAGTATACCAGTGATCAGCTCGTAGACTGCAGTATACCAGTGATCAGCTCATAGGCTGCAGTATACCAGTGATCAGCTGTGCTGATGGTTATGGACTTATTTTTATGTGACAGTTGCGCTTTAACCATTAAAATAAATCAGACCCTAAAACACTCCTGTATTGTGGCCATGTTAGAGCAGCTCTCACCTGATCAGAAGCAGTCACAGCTTACAGGACTACTAAATCCAGTGACCACAGGGGGCATCTTCTCTAATTGTATATGTTCTCTTTCCCATCCAGCCCGGGCAAATATGATGATGTCTCCTGATGACTAAAGACTATACCAAGACATCTGTGGTCCCTTCTGCAGTCTACACAAAACTCTATAGTAACACAACCCCCATCGTTTACACTGACAACCTGCTTTGCTTGCTGCTGCCCCATTACCATGTCTACAGCATACCTAGGGGACAGTGTAAAAATCTAATCGGTAGGATCCGACCACTGGAACCCCTGGATGATTAAAGCAACAGCACATGATCCCATGTCACTCCATTCATTCTCTATGGGGTCTCCATACATGTGAGTGCAGCGATCAGCAATGTTTATAAGTCCCATAGAGAACAAATGGAGCCGCAGGTGATCATGTTCTGCTGCTCCATTCATTTGGGGGACAAGGGACCTCTCTCCTCATGATCGGTGGTGGTCCCAGGGGTCAGGTCTCACCGATCAGATATTCTGTGTATTGGTGATGACCTTTGGTGTACAGACCCCAGACTGGACCAAAAGACCCTCCCCCCTCCACACATTGCTCCCCATGGCCCTCTCTCATATATATTGTTCTGTATGACCCCATATCTCACATATACTGTTCTGTATGACCCCATATCTCACATACACTGCTCTGTATGACCCCATATCTCCCATATACTGCTCCGTATGTCCCCTATCTCCCACATACTGCTCCATATGTCCCTCTATCTCACATATACTATTCTGTATGACCCCATACTTCACACATACATTGCTCCCTATAACCTCCTATCACATATATACAGCTCCCTATGACCCCCTATCACATATACTGCTCCTTATGGCCCCCTTCCCCCATTATACACTGCTTCCTATGCTCCTCATATACTGCTACCTATACCCCCATATATTGCTAACTTTACCCCACCCCCTATATACAGTTTATATGTCCCTCATCACATGTACTGGTCTCCCCACCTTCCGCACAGCCCCCTCCCCCCATGCTTTTCCCTATTACCCCCCCCCCCCCCCCCCCCCTCCTCCTCCTCTTTTTACACTGTATGGTAAAGGACCTGCGATGGCATCATCAGGAAGGTCCTTTACCATACAGTGTGATTGTCAATTCTGCTCTGTGGGCTCTCTGAAGCCTTGGCTCCCACAGGGTCACTCTCACATTACTTTAGTCTGCTGCAATTTGCATAAAACAGCAGCATTTTTGCCGCGATTTTGTACAAATCGTGGTAAAATGCAGTAATGTTCCTAGAGTACAGGGGGCCCTTTTGGACATGGGAGCCCTGGGCAATTGCCCAGGTTGCCTCCCCCCCCCCCCCCCTCTAAAACCGGCCCTGGTAGCAGAGCTGATGTTGTCCAATGCAAAGGATATTATTACAGATGATGCAGAGCATAGTGTATCATAGTACATCAAGTAGAGATAAGTATGTCAACCCATCCTGATATCACCATCAAGTTATCTGTCATTTTACAAAGAACTTCCTGTTCCCTTTCTGCATTATCTTATCCGAGAGATACATCACACTGCAGAAAAGATAAATCTGATAATGCACCCTCTCCTTAAAGGGGTACTCCGGCGCTAAGACATCTTATCCCCTATCCAAAGGATAGGGGATAAGATGCCTGATCACGGGGGTCCCGCCACTGGGGACCCCCGTGATCTTCCACGCCGCACCAAGTTAGAATCAGCCCCCCAGAGAGTGCTCGCTCCGGATCTGATTACTGGCGATCACGGGGACGGAGCGCTGTGACGTCACAGCTGTCACGCCCCCTCCATAGGCTTGCATCGAGGGGGCGGAGCGTGTCGTCACACGGGGGCAGAGCCGTGACGTCACTATGCTCCATCCCCGTGATCGCCAGTAATCAGACCTGGAGCGAGCATGCTCCGGGGGCTGATTCTAACGGGGTGCGGTGTGGAAGATCACGGGGTCCCCAGTGGCGGGACCCCCGCGATCAGGCATCTTATCCCCTATCCTTTGGAGATACCCCAGAGTGCCAGAGTACCCCTTTAACACTAGTGATCATAAAATAATGTGGTGTCCCGATACAGAACATGGTTCTGTACAGTCCTAAAGTCCCCTCAGGTGCAGTCCCTCAGGTCCACAGAGCTCTCCTGCATGGTCCCCCCCTAAGTCATTATATGGTATTGTGCATAGTGAAAGTATTCGGCCCCCTTGAACATTTCGACCTTTTGCCACATCTCAGGCTTCAAACATAAGGAAATAAAACTGTAATTTTTTGAGAAGAATCAACAACAAGTGGGACACAATCATGAAGTGGATCGAAATTTATTGGATATTTCAAACTTTTTTAATAAATAAAAAACTGAAAAATTGGGCTTGCAAAATTATTCAGCCCCCTTAAGTTAATACTTTGTAGCACCACTTTTTGCTGCGATTACAGCTGTAAGTCGTTTGGGGTAGGTCTCTATCAGTTTTGCACATCAAGAGACTGGAATATTTGCCCATTCCTCCTTGTAAAACAGCTGAAGCTCAGTGAGGTTGGATGGAGAGCGTTTGTGAACAGCTGGAGCTCAGTGAGGTTGGATGGAGAGCGTTTGTGAACAGCTGGAGCTCAGTGAGGTTGGATGGAGGGCGTTTGTGAACAGCTGGAGCTCAGTGAGGTTGGATGGAGAGAGTTTGTGAACAGCTGGAGCTCGGTGAGGTTGGATGGAGAGCGTTTGTGAACAGCTGGAGCTCAGTGAGGTTGGATGAAGAGCATTTGTGAACAGCTGGAGCTCAGTGAGGTTGGATGGAGAGCGTTTGTGAACAGCTGGAGCTCAGTGAGGTTGGATGGAGGGCGTTTGTGAACAGCTGGAGCTCAGTGAGGTTGGATGGAGAGAGTTTGTGAACAGCTGGAGCTCGGTGAGGTTGGATGGAGAGCGTTTGTGAACAGCTGGAGCTCAGTGAGGTTGGATGGAGAGAGTTTGTGAACAGCTGGAGCTCGGTGAGGTTGGATGGAGAGCGTTTGTGAACAGCTGGAGCTCAGTGAGGTTGGATGGAGAGAGTTTGTGAACAGCTGGAGCTCGGTGAGGTTGGATGGAGAGCGTTTGTGAACAGCTGGAGCTCAGTGAGGTTGGATGGAGAGAGTTTGTGAACAGTTGGAGCTCAGTGAGGTTGGATGGAGAGCATTATCAACAGCTGGAGCTCAGTGAGGTTGGATGGAGAGCGTTTGTGAACAGCTGGAGCTCAGTGAGGTTGGATGGAGAGCGTTTGTGAACAGCAGTTTTCAGTTCTTTCCACAGATTCTCGATTGGATTCAGGTCTGGACTTGGCCATTCTAACACCTGGATATGTTTATTTGTGAACCATTCCATTGTAGGTTTTGCTTTATGTTTTGGATCATTGTCTTGTTGGAAGACAAATCTCCGTCCCAGTCTCAGGTCTTTTGCAGACTCCATCAGGTTTTCTTCCAGAATGGTCCTGTATTTGGCTCCATCCATCTTCCCATCAATTTTAAATATCTTCCCGGTCCCTGCTGAAGAAAAGCCCAAACCATGATGCTGCCACCACCATGTGTGACAGTGGGGATGGTGTGTTCAGGGGGATGAGCTGTGTTGCTTTTACGCCAAACATAACGTTTTGCATTGTTGCCAAAAAGTTCAATTTTGGTTTCATCTGACCAGAGCACCTTCTTCCACATGTTTGGTGTCTCCCAGGTGGCTTGTGGCAAACTTTAAACAACACTTTTTATGGATATCTTTAAGAAATGGCTTTCTTCTTGCCACACTTCCATAAAGGCCAGATTTGTGCAGTATACGACTGATTGTTGTCCTATGGAGCTGTAGATCTATGCAGTTCATCCAGAGTGATCATGGGCCTCTTGGCTGCATCTCTGATCAGTCTTCTCCTTGTATGAGCTGAAAGTTTAGAGGGACGGCCAGGTTTTCTTAGATTTGCAGTGGTCTGATACTCCTTCCATTTCAATATTATCGCTTGCACAGTGCTCCATGGGATGTTTAAAGCTTGGGAAATCTTTTTGTATCCAAATCCGGCTTTAAACTTCTCCACAACAGTATCTCGGACCTGCCTGGTGTGTTCCTTGTTCTTCATGATGCTCTCTGCGCTTTAAACGGACCTCTGAGACTATCACAGTGCAAGTGCATTTATAAGGAGACTTGATAACACACAGGTGGATTCTATTTATCATCATTAGTCATTTAGGTCAACATTGGATCATTCAGAGATTCTCAGTGAACTTCTGGAGAGAGTTTGCTGCACTGAAAGTAAAGGGGCTGAATAATTTTGCACGCCCAATTTTTCAGTTTTTTATTTGTTAACAAAGTTTGAAATATCCAATAAATTTCGTTCCACTTCATGATTGCGTCCCACTTGTTGTTGATTCTTCACAAAAAATTACAGTTTTATATCTTTATGTTTAAAGCCTGAAATGTGGCAAAAGGTCGAAAAGTTCAAGGGGGCCGAATACTTTCACTATGCACTGTAAGTACTGTACAGTGAATGTAAACTGTATATAAAGGTTATTAGAATATTTGCCCTGTATAGGACCTTCCTAAGGTCATATGATATGTCATGTGCTGTGTGATCACATGATACCCAGAGTTCCATGGGCACAGGTAACCACAGGCAACCAGCTACCAATGGGCTTTAGTCCAGCTCCCTCATATATAAGGGGCTGTAGTCACCACATTCTCTCTCTTTAGACCTGGACAATAAAGAAAGCACAAGTCCTGTACAAGTCAAGTCCAGCATATCTAGGCCAAAGCCTATAAACCTGCAGCCACATCACATCTGTCAGTACAAGTCAAGTCTCTACTGTCCCTACCAAAGTCTTAGAAGTAGTACCGTAGCCTGCATCAGCATTATAATAACTACATGTCCAAGCAAGCCTGAGAGGTTCCCTGTGTCCAGGTCACCTCTGTGGAAGTTGGCTATTTGTAAAGACTGTTTTCTCCTTTCTTCATCAGTAAAGTTCAAGTTGCATCAAAACTCTGCTTTGCACTCTCATTCATCATATGCGGTTTTTGGGCTGGTTGTCGGCGGTGCCCTACACCAAACAACCACATCCTGGCATCACGAACTTTAGGG
Organism: Hyla sarda; assembly: GCF_029499605.1. Classification (NCBI taxonomy): domain Eukaryota; kingdom Metazoa; phylum Chordata; class Amphibia; order Anura; family Hylidae; genus Hyla; species Hyla sarda. The sequence goes on from NC_079199.1 coordinate 15,939,036, forward strand.
GTTAACAACATCTTGCCCCAGGGGTTAACACCATCTGATCCCACCACTCACTGCAACACCTGTGGCCCTGCCATTGACCACGGAGGCACACCACAATAATATTACAGAGGGATCTGGGGAAGCTGGACGTGTGGGGCACAGACACAGTAAATGAAGTTTAATGTGCATAAATGAAAGGTTATGCACTTGGTCTGTCAAAACAAAATGCACAATTATGTGCAAAATAATAAGACATTAGATAAAACTACTACCAAACAGTGCATATAGAAGAAGAGTGTAAGTCTGCAGAGCCTGGGGTTGCATGGGCCTAAAGTCCAGCGATGAGAGTTCAGTACCCAGGGATTTCCAGTAAAGAATGCAAGAATTGTTTAGTATATAAACTAAGCTTACCAGTCAGGAGAAGTAAGGTACTACTAGTCAGTAAGGACAAGACATTGAATACAAAAGCCTTGTTACAGACCAGGACCTGTTGGGCTTATGGCCGGGCCTAGCCAGGTAAGAGTGGCTAAAGAGGCTACAGCTAAACTGCACAACTGGGAACTGTAGAAAAGTCTTGGAACTACAAGGAACAGGAGTATTCTGAAAGTTAAAGGGGTACTCTGCCGAAAAACATCTTATCCCTATGCAAAGGATAGGGGATATGATGTCTAATCATGGGGGTCCCTCCGCTGTGAACCCCCGCAATCTCTGCTGCGGCACCCCAGTCATCTGATGCACAGAGCGAACTCCGCTACATACCGGATGACTGGTGGCTTTAACTGCCACCCCCCCTCCCCCTCCATTGATGTCTATGGGAGGGGGCATGATGTCATGAGAATGGAAGCTCCAAGCTTCCGAGTCCTGGAAGCTGTCACTGCTGGCCCAGAGATTGTGGGGGTCCCCAGCGGCAGGACCCCTGTGATCAGACATCTTATCCCCTATCCTTTGGATATGATAGGGGATTACATGTTTTCCAGCAGAGTACCCCTTTAACCAGTAAAGCGGTAAGTGTCCCTTTGGGACTGTGAATAACGTTTAACCCTTATCTCATGGCAAAACTAATGTAAAATCAGAAGTTGAGTGACATCAGGGTGTACCCATGCTCTAACCAGATAAGTTGTGTGCTGCTTGTCAAGATTGTGCATAGTAGTGGTGTGGTCACGTCTCCAGTCCCAGACCCGAGCAGTAGCCCGGCATAGAATGCTGGTGCAGCACGGAGATCATCGGGGGGTCGCAGCGGCGGGCCCCCCCGTGATCAGACATCTTATCTCCTATCCTTTGGATAGGGAAGAAGATGTCAATGGCCGGAATACCCCTTTAACTGAGATACATATTGTATCATAAAGAGAAAATACGCTGCACTCACCAAGTTTCCGACAGTAGTGTCTTCTTTATTCATCAAAGATAAAACACGCCAGCAGGTACAGCGGAAGAGCGGGTTAGCAAACAAGCGGGGGGGAGTGGCGACAGACCGTTGCGTGCTCGCAGCACTTCCTCAGGCCCATCGCCACTCCCCCCCACTTGTTTGCTAACCCGCTCTCCCGCTGTACCTGCTGGCGTGTTTTATCTTTGATGAATAAAGAAGACACTACTGTCGGAAACTTGGTGAGTGCAGCGTATTTTCTCTTTATGATACAGTGAGGACTTTCTCTCTTGATCGCTTGATGCTTGCACCACGAGCACCGATAGCCGCAGGAGCACACCTGATTACGCCCCATTCATAACGCTCTCACACAGCAGACCTTTGAATAAGCTTTTGGTGCCGGTACTCAGTTCTCCTATGCATGAGATACATATTGCTTTGCAGAATAGAGAGTTGAATGGCGACTAATTTCTGATCACAGCCAAATTATTTTTCAGAAATCAGATTTGATAAATAATTAAAATAGACATATAAACACTTGTACAAACAGGAAGAATTATCACGGTACAAGCAGCGGGAGGTCGGCAGCAGAGATGTCTTATTTATGTTGTTGTATCGCTTTGATTGCCTTATGTTAATGGAAATTAATGTTTTTTGTTTTAGTTTTTGCTCCGTCGGGACCCATTGGTGTCAGTTGTGCAAAAGGGTCCATTTGACAACATTGTTTGGCACCAAACAGTCCCTGAATGGGATGGAGCACAGTGATGGTGTGAACTTAGTCTTAGAGATACGCATGGTTAAAGGGGTATTCCGGGATTTTTTTTATTTGACTATGCTACAGGGGCTGTAAAGTTAGTGTGGTTCATAATATGTAACTATACCTGTGTTTGATGGTGGTCTCGCAATTCTTTTGTGATTTTTGCTACAAGGTTTATTTTTATCAGCATACAAAATTAATGTCGTCTCAGGTTTTCCCAATTTGCAGTGCAGCTCGAGACATTACATCCCTAGTCAGGTGTTCAGAGGGAAACTGTCTTCTGCTTCAATGGGTGGAGTGACCGCTGGGTGGGAGATTATTTTGCAAGCATTTGCAACAGCTGGAGGCACCCTGTTAAGAAAACAATGGTCTATTGCATTGAAGGCAGTACAGTGTGTTTCAATAGGTGGGGTGGCTGATGTGTGGGAGGGAGAAAAGTGACCTCACACTTACAAAGAACTATGCGATTTGTAGTTTGAGAGAGCGAACTTCAACAGGAAATTACTGTGCACAAAAAGATAGCTTCAGTATTATGGTAATCTCACAACACAGCCATTTAGCCCCAAAACAAGCGCAGATCCTTCCTAAGCATGTCCATTACTGTCTGCCAGGTACGTACTAAACTCACTTTATGGTGGATAACCCCATTCTATAAGAACTGCCATGGGAAGCCAAGACACAAGTTAGCCCCATTAATCGGGGTTAATCCATATCCAATACTATGACAATTTATGCTACAAAAAAAAGGGAAATACATGGCAGAAATTCAAGGGTATGTCTGAGATTCCGGCAACGTAAATCGCCATGTGAACTTAATCTAAATAGTAAGTGTAGGCCACTCATCCTAGATATACTTGTTATACTGTCTCTTCTCTACATCTCTCACTATCTGTACAGTGTAGGGCAGAGCAGATGCTTTGACGGCATTTGGTAGCCGTGTTCTCTGTATGGATTGTGACCCACTCCTGTCCCAAAGGTAAACAAAACCTTTTGGGGGCCTACAATTTCACCATTGTTGTGTCTAAGTATGAACCATATAGCTCTGTAAGTGGAAAAAACAAGCTGACTTACTGTATATGTGGACATAATGTTTATATATATATTATACAGCAATTGCTCTATTTTCCCTAATTCTTTTTACCTCACATCTAATGTCCATGGTCATTTTTGGACAATTCCCATAAAATGTATTTGTGAACTTTTGGTTGTTACAACTTCCCCCATATCATTAGCCTCCGGAGTGAACACCGCTCCAGGTCTGATGAATCACGATCACGGGGCCTGAGTATCGTGATGTCACGGCTCCACCCCGTGTGACGTCACGCTACGCCCCCTTAATGCAAGCTTATGGGAGGGGGCGTGACAGGCAGAGCCGTGACATCACAATACTCCGGCCCTCGGGACATAAGGATGTCCGCCGGTCACTCACCATTCCCCGGCCAGCGCTCGTCCTCCTTCTGTCCTTCACTTCTCCGCCTCTATGGTTGTACGCACGGCACGGGACATCCCGTGCGTACAACCATAGAGACGCAGGAGGACCGCAGGATCGTGCAGGATTGGCCGGAGCCTGGTAAGTGACCGGCGGCGCCTCATCTTCTTCCCGGCACCTACTGCTATGGTCCATAGGCCATAGCAGTAGATGTGACCCCGGGCCGGAGGAGCGGTGACCGGATCACTGTGGGGGCAGCAGTACAGACATACAGCCTCCAGCCATACACTGTATATGGCTGGAAGCTGTATGTCTGTGGGGTTGGGGGAAGCTGCCTACTATTGTGGGGGAACTGCTGACCTAATGTGGGGGGGAGCTGCCTACAAATGTGGGGGGAGCTGCCTAATATTGTTTGGGGGAGCTGCCTAATATTGTGGGGGAACTGCCTACTATTGTGGGGAACCTGGCTACTATTGTGGGGGAAATGCTGACCTAGTGTGAGGGAGCTGCCTACTATTGTGGGGGAACTGCTACTATTGTGGGGGAGCTGCCTACGATTGTTGGGGAGATGCCTATTAATGTGGGGGAGCTGCCTACTATTGTGGGGGAGCTGCCTACTATTGTTGGGGAGCTGCCTATTAATGTGGGGGGGTCCGACCGCTGGACTCTGCGACCTCTGCTCCGTGCACGCATTACCCCCTCCATTTATCTCTATAGGAGAGCTGTATCTCTGGCTCTCCCATAAAGTTAAATGAAGGGTCATGCTGGCCACCGCTTCGTGTGCTGGTCGATAGTAATGCACGGAGCAGAGTGAAGCGGAGAGCCAGGAAGCTGGGCAGGAGATCAAGGGCGAGTTCAAGCAGTCGGACCCCCGCGATCAGACACTTATTTCCTATCCACAGGATTCTGTGGATAGGGGGGTAAATACTAGGGATCGACCGATTATTGGTTTGGCCAATATTATTGGCTGATAATCGCGATTTTGGACATCATCGGTATCGGCAATTACCTTGCCAATATGCCGCCGCTGCCCCCCTCCCCATTGCCTCCCCCTATCCCCGGTGTTATAATTACCTGTTCCCGGGGGTTCACGATCCTTCTGGCTCCTGCGCTGTTGCTGTGCGCTGCATAATTACTAGTGACGTCGCCAACACGACGTCACCATCAGTACGCACAGTGACAGCGCAGGATGCCAACGGAGCCAGAAGGATCGCGGACCCCCGGGAACAGGTAATTATAACACCATGGGGATGGGGAGAGGCGATGCGGCAGCGGCGGTATGTGGGCAGAGGATGGGGGGGGGGAGGCGATGGGGCAGCGGCAGCGGTGGTATGTGGGCAGAGGATGGGGGGAGGCAATGGGGCAGCGGCGGCGGTATGTGGGCAGAGAATGGGGGGGAGGCGATGGGGCAACTGTGGTAGTTAGACTCAGGACAGGCAGGGGGAGAGAAGCGGGTGGTGGCGGCGGTTTCTGGCACCGCAAAAGCCACTGTAGTTCATTGATTTAAAGCGCCCGCTTTAAATCAATGATCTGCAACGGCTTCTGCCCTGCCGGGGAGTTGGGGTTTGAAATAGCCGATAACTTATACCGAAATATCGGTATAAGTTATCGGCTATCGGCCTGAAAGGTGACAGATTATCGGTATCGGCCCTAAAAAAACGATATTGGTCGATCCCTAGCAAATACTCATGTTCCAGAGATCTCCTTTAATATTTCTGACTCATTTGTTGTGATTCTCTTTATCTACTTGTGTGAAAAACATGATGGAGTCAAATTTATGCAGAAATATATACAATTCAGAAGGGATCACAAACTTTCAAGGACCGCTGTACATAGGACGTTATAGTCCCTGGTAGTGTACAAAAAAAAAAAAAGTAAAATAAAAGAGAGAATTCACCTGTATATTACAACAAATAAAGGAAAAGTGGAAAACCTGTCCAGAGGAAAAGTTCACCAGTTGCCCATAGCAACCAATCAGATCCCTTCTTTCATAAAAAAAAAAAAAAAAAAAAGTCCTCTGAAAAATGAAAGAAGCGATCTGATTGGTTGTTATGGGAAACTTTACCACTTTTCCTCTGCACAAGGTTTGACAAATCTCCCCTATGGATTAGTTGGCAATGATTTGTACATTATTGATGCTTTATGTACGTAAGATTATAAACTGCATCTATGAGGGAGGAGGAAGAAGCGTCTAAGGCGAAATACCCCCTCGTGACGTCACACCACACCCCCTCAATGCAAGTCTATGGGAGGGGGCGTGGCACCTGCCACGCCCCCTCCCATAGACTTGCATTGAGGAGGTTATGGTGTGACGTCACGAGGGAGCGTGGCCGTGACGTCACGACCCCCGCAGCCCGCACCCAGCGTTCGGCACAAAATGTTCCGGACGCTGGGGCAGTGGCGTACCCCTTTAACAACCTAGCTCAAATTTCATATGCTTAATAAAGCCTTTTAGAACTACGAATTGACATTGGTGATTTTTATGTTAAACATTTAGTATCGTTAGGCTAAATGATGTTACGGCATATAAACGATCATAAGTTTATATATAATGCTACATTTTTATGACACATGCATTATTAATAACATTGTCTTTTTATGGACGAATACATTTTAATTTGTTCTATATTACATTCCAAATTCATTGCTGGAATGTTCCTTTTGTGTAATTCTTTTAAAAATCCCAATAAAAATCACGTTAAACGGGAAAGGGTTGGTGAAATCATAGGCATTTATATAATCTTCTTAACTCCATGTTATAAATGTATGGAACATTTGGTTGAGAGCTGTACGTGGTGTAAGTATAGTAAAGGGACAGTAGGTGGCGCTAGCTGTGATATTGTACATGGTGTAAGTATAGTAAAGGGACAGTAGGTGGCGCTAGCTGTGATATTGTACATGGTGTAAGTATAGTAAAGGGACAATAGGTGGCGCTAGCTGTGATATTGTACATGGTGTAAGTATAGTAAAGAGACAGTAGGTGGCACTAACTGTGATATTGTACATGGTGTAAGTATAGTAAAGAGACAGTAGGTGGCGCTAGCTGTGATATTGTACATGGTGTAAGTATAGTAAAGAGACAGTAGGTGGCGCTAGCTGTGATATTGTACATGGTGTAAGTATAGTAAAGGGACAGTAGGTGGCGCTAGCTGTGATATTGTACATGGTGTAAGTATAGTAAAGAGACAGTGGGTGGCGCTAGCTGTGATATTGTACATGGTGTAAGTATAGTAAAGAGAGAGTAGGTGGCGCTAGCTGTCATATTGTACATGGTGTAAGTATAGTAAAGAGACAGTAGGTGGCGCTAGCTGTGATATTGTAAGTGGTGTAAGTATAGTAAAAAGACAGTAGGTGGCGCTAGCTGTGATACTGTACATGGTGTATGTATAGTAAAGAGACAGTAGGTGGCGCTAACTGTGATATTGTACACGGTGTAAGTATAGTAAAGAGACAGTAGGTGGCGCTAGCTGTGATATTGTACACAGTGTAAGTATACTAAAGAGACAGTAGGTGGCGCTAGCTGTGATATTGTACATTGGGTAAGTATAGTAAAGAGACAGTAGGTGGCGCTAGCTGTGATATTGTACATGGGGTAAGTATAGTAAAGAGACAGTAGGTGGCGCTAGCTGTGATATTGTACATAGTGTAAGTATAGTAAAGAGACAGTAGGTGGCGCTAGCTGTCTGTATCCCCCATCACACAGGCTCCTATATTACACAGCAGGCGGCTCCTATATTACACAGCAGGAGGCTCCTATATTACACAGCAGGCGGCTCCTGTATTACACAGCAGGCGGCCCCTATATTACACAGCAGGCGGCTCCTATATTACACAGCGGGCGGCTCCTATATTACACAGCGGGCGGCTCCTATATTACACAGCAGGCGGCTCCTATATTACACAGCAGGCGGCTCCTGTATTACACAGCAGGCGGCCCCTATATTACACAGCAGGCGGCTCCTATATTACACAGCAGACGGCTCCTATATTACACAGCAGGCGGCTCCTATATTATACAGCAGGCGGCTCCTATATTACACAGCAGACGGCTCCTATATTACACAGCGGGCGGCTCCTATATTACACAGCAGGCGGCTCCTATATTACACAGCAGACGGCTCCTATATTACACAGCAGGCGGCTCCTATATTACACAGCAGGCGGCTCCTATATTACACAGCAGGCGGCTCCTATATTACACAGCAGACGGCTCCTATATTACACAGCAGGCGGCTCCTATATTACACAGCAGGCGGCTCCTATATTACACAGCAGGCGGCTCCTATATTACACAGCAGGCGGCTCCTATATTACACAGCGGGCGGCTCCTATATTACACAGCAAGAGGCTCCTATATTACACAGCAGGCGGCTCCTGTATTACACAGCAGGCGGCCCCTATATTACACAGCAGGCGGCTCCTATATTACACAGCAGACGGCTCCTATATTACACAGCAGGCGGCTCCTATATTACACAGCAGGCGGCTCCTATATTACACAGCAGGCGGCTCCTATATTACACAGCAGGCGGCTCCTATATTACACAGCAGGCGGCTCCTATATTACACAGCAGGCGGCTCCTATATTACAGAGCAGGCGGCTCCTATATTACACAGTGGGCGGCTCCTATATTACACAGCAGGCGGCTCCTATATTACACAGCGGGCGGCTTCTATATTACACAGCGGGCGGCTTCTATATTACACAGCGGGCGGCTCCTATATTACACAGCAGGCGGCTCCTATATTACACAGCAGGCGGCTCCTATATTACACAGCAGGCGGCTCCTATATTACACAGCAGGCGGCTCCTATATTACACAGCAGGCGGCTCCTATATTACACAGCAGGCGGCTCCTATATTACACAGCAGGCGGCTCCTATATTACACAGCAGGCGGCTCCTATATTACACAGCAGGCGGCTCCTGTATTACACAGCAGGCGGCTCCTATATTACACAGCAGGCGGCTCCTATATTACACAGCAGGCGGCTCCTATATTACACAGCAGGCGGCTCCTATATTACACAGCAGGCGGCTCCTATATTACACAGCAGACGGCTCCTATATTACACAGCAGGCGGCTCCTATATTACACAGCAGGCGGCTCCTATATTACACAGCAGGCAGCTCCTATATTACACAGCGGGCGGCTCCTATATTACACAGCAGGCGGCTCCTATATTACACAGCAGGCGGCTCCTATATTACACAGCAGGCGGCTCCTATATTACACAGCGGGCGGCTCCTATATTACACAGCGGGCGGCTCCTATATTACACAGCAGGCGGCTCCTATATTACACAGCAGGCGGCTCCTATATTACACAGCGGGCGGCTTCTATATTACACAGCAGGCGGCTCCTATATTACACAGCAGGCGGCTCCTATATTACACAGCAGGCGGCTCCTATATTACACAGCAGGCGGCCCCTATATTACACAGCAGGCGGCTCCTATATTACACAGTAGGCGGCTCCTATATTACACAGCAGGCGGCTCCTGTATTACACAGCGGGCGGCTCCTATATTACACAGCAGGCGGCTCCTATATTACACAGCAGGCGGATCCTATATTACACAGCAGGCGGCTCCTATATTACACAGCAGGCGGCTCCTATATTACACAGCAGGCGGCTCCTATATTACACAGCGGGCGGCTTCTATATTACACAGCAGGCGGCTCCTATATTACACAGCAGGTGGCTCCTATATTACACAGCAGGCGGCTCCTATATTACACAGCAGGCGGCCCCTATATTACACAGCAGGCGGCTCCTATATTACACAGCAGGCGGCTCCTATATTACACAGCGGGCGGCTCCTGTATTACACAGCGGGCGGCTCCTATATTACACAGCAGGCGGCTCCTATATTACACAGCAGGCGGCTCCTATATTACACAGCAGGCGGCTCCTATATTACACAGCAGGCGGCTCCTATATTACACAGCAGGCGGCTCCTATATTACACAGCGGGCGGCTCCTATATTACACAGCAGGCGGCTCCTATATTACACAGCAGGCGGCTCCTATATTACACAGCAGGCGGCTCCTATATTATACAGCAGGCGGCTCCTATATTACACAGCAGGCGGCCCCTATATTACACAGCAGGCGGCTCCTATATTACACAGCAGGCGGCTCCTGTATTACACAGCAGGCGGCTCCTATATTACACAGCAGGCGGCTCCTATATTACACAGCAGGCGGCTCCTCTCGCCGGGCGCGGTGGCGTGCGTCTGTAATCCCAGCTACTTGGGAGGCTGAGGCTGTCGGATCACTTGAGTCCAGGAGTTCTGTTCTGCCCTGCGCTATGTCGATCGGGTGTCCGCACTAAGTTCAGTATCAATATGGTGACTCTGGGGGAGCTCGGAGCCACCAGGTTGTCTAAGGAGGGGTGAATCGGCCCAGGTCGGAAACGGAGCAGGTGAATACCCCCATGCTGATCAGTAGTGGGTCCGCGCCTGTGAATAGACAGTGTAGAGCAGCCTGGACAATACAGTCACACACAGACTTTTTAGTAAAATCTGATAATTGTGTTATTTCTTCTCCCCATAGGGTTAGTGTGGACACAACTGCTGCAGCCTCCTCTACTGGACTAGAAGCTGAATATGTGCAAATTATACAGGACAACAGCGACACCTGGTGGTGACAATCAGCACAGACGCTGTTATCTACTATAATCCTGGAGTGGAACGTTCTATTAGGCCACAAGCGCCACCTACTGACCACACACAGCTGAAGCTTTGGAGCTTTTGGGGAAAGAGATATTCTGAGCATGTTGGGAGTTGTAGTTTTACAACATCTGGAGGCTTCTCAGTTTGATAACACTGCATTAGGCAAATGTGCAGAAATTGTGGACAAATGATCATTGAATACATGTGATGTGTAACAACATTAAAGGGGTACTCTGGTGAAAACCTTTTTTCTTTTAAATCAACTGGTGGCAGAAAGTTAAACATATTTGTAAATTACTTCTATTACAAAATCTTAATCCTTCCAGTACTTATTAGCTGCTGAATGCTACAGAGGAAATTCCATTCTTTTTGGAACACTGATGACATCACGAGCACAGTGCTCTCTGCTGACATCTCTGTCCATTTTAGCAATCATGCAGAGCAGATGCATGCTAAGAGCAGCAAGGTGGCTCAGTGGTTAGCACTGCTGCCTTGCAGTGCTGGGGACTTGGGTTCAAATCCCACTAAGGACAAACATAAATAAAGTGTTCTTATTATTATAATAACATCAGAAGAGAACTGTGGTCGTGATGTCAGCAGAGAGCATTCCAAAAAGAACAGAATTTCCTCTGTAGTATTCAGTAGCTAATAAGTACAGGAAGGATTAAGATTTTTTAATAGAAGTAATTTACAAATATGTTCAACTTTCTGCCACCAGTTGATTTAAAAGAAAAAGGGTTTTCACTGGAGTACCCCTTTAAACAAACAGACGTCCTCCTGACCCCAACAGACTGGTCAGAGGTGGTCGTCAGCTGATTCACAACTCAAGTAACCAAAAATAGAGAGATGAACAATCCCAGGTGAAATACGACATCTACAGAGTCTCATTGTTCTTACAGCCCATAAAGATCAGATACAATGTAATAAATGATGGTCCGTGTACACAGCGTATACTGCAGTATAAAGACTGTGTGTGACTGTATTGTCCAGGCTGCTCTACACTGTCTATTCACAGACGCGGACCCACTACTGATCAGCATGGGGGTTTTCACCTGCTCCGTTTCCGACCTGGGCCGATTCAGCCCTCCTTAGACAACCTGGTGGCTCCGAGCTCCCCCAGAGTCACCATATTGATACTGAACTTAGTGCGGACACCCAATCGACATAGCGCAGGGCAGAACAGAACTCCTGGACTCAAGTGATCCGACAGCCTCAGCCTCCCAAGTAGCTGGGATTACAGACGCACGCCACCACGCCCAGCGAGAGGAGCCGCCTGCTGTGTAATATAGGAGCCGCCTGCTGTGTAATATAGGAGCCGCCTGCTGTGTAATTAAGGAGCCGCCTGCTGTGTAATATAGGAGCCGCCTGCCGTGTAATATAGGAGCCGCCTGCTGTGTAATATAGGAGCCGCCTGCTGTGTAATATAGGAGCCGCCTGCTGTGTAATATAGGAGCCGCCTGCTGTGTAATATAGGAGCCGCCTGCTGTGTAATATAGGAGCAGCCTGCTGTGTAATATAGGAGCCGCATGCTGTGTAATATAGGAGCCGCCCGCTGTGTAATATAGGAGCCGCCTGCTGTGTAATATAGGAGCCGCCCGCTGTGTAATATAGGAGCCGCCTGCTGTGTAATACAGGAGCCGCCCGCTGTGTAATATAGGAGCCGCCTGCTGTGTAATATAGGAGCCGCCCGCTGTGTAATATAGGAGCCGCCTGCTGTGTAATATAGGAGCCGCCTGCTGTGTAATATAGGGGCCGCCTGCTGTGTAATATAGGAGCCGCCTGCTGTGTAATATAGGAGCCGCCTGCTGTGTAATATAGGAGCCGCCTGCTGTGTAATATAGGAGCCGCCTGCTGTGTAATATAGGAGCCGCCTGCTGTGTAATATAGGAGCCGCCTGCAGTGTAATATAGGAGCCGCCTGCTGTGTAATATAGGAGCCGCCTGCTGTGTAATATAGGAGCCGCCTGCTGTGTGATATCCACCTACTGTCTCTTTACTATACTTACACCATGTACAAAATCACAGCTAGCGCCACCTACTGTCTCTTTACTATACTTACACCATGTACAATATCACAGCTAGCGCCACCTACTGTCTCTTTACTATACTTACACCATGTACAAAATCACAGCTAGCGCCACCTAATGTCTCTTTACTATACTTACACCATGTACAATATCACAGCTAGCGCCACCTACTGTCTCTTTACTATACTTACACCATGTACAATATCACAGCTAGCGCCACCTATTGTCTCTTTACTATACTTACACCATGTACAATATCACAGCTAGCGCCACCTACTGTCTCTTTACTATACTTACACCATGTACAAAATCACAGCTAGTGCCACCTACTGTCTCTATATTATACTTACACCATGTACAATATCACAACTAGTGCCACCTAATGTCTCATTACTATACTTACACCATGTACAATATCACAGCTAGCGCCACCTACTGTCTCTTTACTATACTTACACCATGTACAATATCACAGCTAGCGCCACCTATTGTCTCTTTACTATACTTACACCATGTACAATATCACAGCTAGCGCCACCTACTGTCTCTTTACTATACTTACACCATGTACAAAATCACAGCTAGTGCCACCTACTGTCTCTATATTATACTTACACCATATACAATATCACAGCTAGCGCCTCCTACTGTCTCTTTACTATACTTACACCATTTACAATACCACAGCTAGCGCCACCTACTGTCTCTAACCATTACTACTTCTTTATAACAGTTTACTGGAGTCCTATTCTTCTATATTAGTAACATAGTTTATAAGGTTGAGTTCCTGCTGATTTGATCCAGAGAAAGGGAAAAAAAACCTCATACTAGAGGAATATAGTAGCAGGGTTTGGTTCAGCCTCTAGCTGTGATATTGTACATGGTGTAAGTATATTAAAGAGACAGTAGGTGGCGCTAGCTGTGATATTGTACATGGTGTAAGTATAGTAAAGAGACAGTAGGTGGCGCTAGCTGTGATATTGTACACGGTGTAAGTATAGTAAAGAGACAGTAGGTGGCGCTAGCTGTGATATTGTACATGGTGTAAGTATAGTAAAGAGACAGTAGGTGGCGCTATCTGTCTGTATCCCCATCACACAGGCTCCTATATTACACAGCAGGCGGCTCCTATATTACACAGCAGGCGGCTCCTATATTACACAGCAGGAGGCTCCTATATTACACAGCAGGCGGCTCCTATATTACACAGCAGGCGGCTCCTATATTACACAGCAGGGCGGCTCCTATATTACACAGCAGGCGGCTCCTGTATTACACAGCTGGCGGCTCCTATATTACACAGCAGGCGGCTCCTATATTACACAGCAGGCGGCTCCTATATTACACAGCAGGCGGCTCCTCTCGCCGGGCGCGGTGGCGTGCGTCTGTAATCCCAGCTACTTGGGAGGCTGAGGCTGTCGGATCACTTGAGTCCAGGAGTTCGGTTCTGCCCTGCGCTATGTCGATCGGGTGTCCGCACTAAGTTCGGTATCAATATGGTGACTCTGGGGGAGCTCGGAGCCACCAGGTTGTCTAAGGAGGGGTGAATCGGCCCAGGTCGGAAACGGAGCAGGTGAAAACCCCCATGCTGATCAGTAGTGGGTCCGCGCCTGTGAATAGACAGTGTAGAGCAGCCTGGACAATACAGTCACACACAGTCTTTATACTGCAGTATACGCTGTGTACACGGACCATCATTTATTACATTGTATCTGATCTTTATGGGCTGTAAGAACAATGAGACTCTGTAGATGTCGTATTTCACCTGGGATTGTTCATCTCTTTACTTTTGGTTACTTGAGTTGTGAATCAGCTGACGACCCCCTCTGACCAGTCTGTTGGGGTCAGGAGGACGTCTGTTTGTTTAATGATTTTACACATCACATGTATTCAATAATGATTTGTCCACGATTGCTGCACATTTGCCTAATGCAGTGTTACCAAACTGAGGAGCCTCCAGATGTTGTAAAACTACAACTCCCAACATGCTCAGAATTTTTTCCCCAAAAGCTCCAAAGCTTCAGCTGTGTGTGGTCAGTAGGTGGCGCTTGTGGCCTAATAGAACGTTACACTCCAGGATCATGGTAGATAAGAGCGTCTGTGCTGATTGTCACCACCAGGTGTCGCTGTTGTCCTATATAATTTGCACATATTCAGCTTCTAGTCCAGTAGAGGAGGCTGCAGCAGTTGTGTCCACACTAACCCTATGGGGAGAAGAAATAACACAATTATCAGATTTTACTAAAAAGACTGTGTGTGACTGTATTGTCCAGGCTGCTCTACACTGTCTATTCACAGGCGCGGACCCACTACTGATCAGCATGGGGGTTTTCACCTGCTCCGTTTCCGACCTGGGCCGATTCACCCCTCCTTAGACAACCTGGTGGCTCCGAGCTCCCCCAGAGTCACCATATTGATACCGAACTTAGTGCGGACACCCGATCAACATAGCGCAGGGCAGAACAGAACTCCTGGACTCAAGTGATCCGACAGCCTCAGCCTCCCAAGTAGCTGGGATTACAGACGCACGCCACCGCGCCCGGCGAGAGGAGCCGCCTGCTGTGTAATATAGGAGCCGCCTGCTGTGTAATATAGGAGCCGCCTGCTGTGTAATATAGGAGCCGCCTGCTGTGTAATATAGGAGCCGCCTGCTGTGTAATATAGGAGCCGCCTGCTGCGTAATATAGGAGCCGCCCGCTGCTTAATATAGGAGCCGCCCGCTGTGTAATATAGGAGCCGCCCGCTGTGTAATATAGGAGCCGCCTGCTGTGTAATATAGGAGCCGCCTGCTGTGTAATATAGGAGCCGCCTGCTGTGTAATATAGGAGCCGCCTGCTGTGTAATATAGGAGCCGCCTGCTGTGTAATATAGGAGCCGCCCGCTGTGCAATACAGGAGCCGCCCGCTGTGCAATACAGGAGCCGCCTGCTGTGTAATATAGGAGCCGCCTGCTGCGTAATATAGGAGCCGCCCGCTGCTTAATACAGGAGCCGCCCGCTGTGTAATACAGAAGCCGCCCGCTGTGTAATATAGGAGCCGCCTGCTGTGTAATATAGGAGCCGCCTGCTGTGTAATATAGGAGCCGCCCGCTGTGTAATACAGGAGCCGCCCGCTGTGTAATACAGGAGCCGCCCGCTGTGTAATACAGGAGCCGCCTGCTGCGTAATATAGGAGCCGCCCGCTGCTTAATACAGGAGCCGCCCGCTGTGTAATACAGGAGCCGCCCGCTGTGTAATACAGGAGCCGCCCGCTGTGTAATATAGGAGCCGCCTGCTGTGTAATATAGGAGCCGCCTGCTGTGTAATATAGGAGCCGCCTGCTGCTTAATATAGGAGCCGCCTGCTGTGTAAAATAGGAGCCGCCTGCTGTGTAATATAGGAGCCGCTCGCTGTGTAATATAGGAGCCGCCCGCTGTGTAATAGAGGAGCCGCCCGCTGTGTAATATAGGAGCCGCCCGCTGTGTAATATAGGAGCCGCCCACTGTGTAATATAGGAGCCGCCCGCTGTGTAATATAGGAGCCGCCCGCTGTGTAATAGAGGAGCCGCCCGCTGTGTAATAGAGGAGCCGCCCGCTGTGTAATAAAGGAGCCGCCCGCTGTGTAATATAGGAGCCGCCCGCTGTGTAATATAGGAGCCGCCCGCTGTGTAATATAGGAGCCGCCCGCTGTGTAATATAGGAGCCTCCCGCTGTGTAATATAGGAGCCGCCCGCTGTGTAATATAGGAGCCGCCCGCTGTGTAATATAGGAGCCGCCCGCTGTGTAATATAGGAGCCTCCCGCTGTGTAATATAGGAGCCGCCCGCTGTGTAATATAGGAGCCGCCCGCTGTGTAATATAGGAGCCGCCCGCTGTGTAATATAGGAGCCGCCCGCTGTGTAATATAGGAGCCGCCCGCTGTGTAATATAGGAGCCGCCCGCTGTGTAATACAGGAGCCGCCTGCTGTGCAATACAGGAGCCGCCTGCTGTGTAATACAGGAGCCGCTTGCTGTGTAATATAGGAGCCGCCTGCTGTGTAATATAGGAGCCGCCTGCCGTGTAATACAGGAGCCGCCTGCTGTGTAATACAGGAGCCGCCTGCTGTGTAATATAGGAGCCGCCTGCTGTGTAATATAGGAGCCGCCTGCTGTGTAATATAGGAGCCGCCCGCTGTGTAATATAGGAGCCTGTGTAATGGGGGATACAGACAGCTAGCGCCACCTACTGTCTCTTTACTATACTTACACCATGTATATTATCACAGCTAGCGCCACCTACTGTCTCTTTACTATACTTACACCATGTACAATATCACAGCTAGCGCCACCTACTGTCTCTTTACTATACTTACACCATGTACAATATCACAGCTAGCGCCACCTACTGTCTCTATACTATACTTACACCATGTACAATATCACAGCTAGCGCCACCTACTGTCTCTAACCATTACTACTTCTTTATAACAGTTTACTGGAGTCCTATTCTTCTATATTAGTAACATAGTTTATAAGGTTGAGTCCATCAAGTTCAACCTATATCCCTATTGAGTTCCTGCGGAGTTGATCCAGAGGAAGGGAAAAAACCCTCATACTAGAGGTATATAGTAGCAGGGTTTGGTTCAGTCTCTAGCTGTGATATTGTACATGGTGTAAGTATAGTAAAGAGACAGTAGGTAGCGCTAGCTGTGATATTGTACATGGTGTAAGTATAGTAAAGAGACAGTAGGTGGCGCTAGCTGTGATATTGTACATGGTGTAAATATAGTAAAGAGACAGTAGGTGGCGCTAGCTGTGATATTGTACATGGTGTAAGTATAGTAAAGAGACAGTAGGTGGCGCTAGCTGTCTGTATCCCCATCACACAGGCTCCTATATTACACAGCAGGCGGCTCCTATATTACACAGCGGGCGACTCCTATATTACACAGCGGGCGGCTCCTATATTACACAGCAGGCGGCTCCTGTATTACACAGCAGGCGGTTCCTATATTACACAGCAGGCGGCTCCTATATTACACAGCAGGCGGCTCCTGTATTACACAGCGGGCGGCTCCTGTATTACACAGCGGGCGGCTCCTGTATTACACAGCGGGCGGCTCCTGTATTACACAGCGGGCGGCTCCTGTATTACACAGCAGGCGGCTCCTATATTACACAGCAGGCGGCTCCTATATTACACAGCGGGCGGCTCCTGTATTACACAGCGGGCGGCTCCTGTATTACACAGCGGGCGGCTCCTGTATTACACAGCGGGCGGCTCCTGTATTACACAGCGGGCGGCTCCTGTATTACACAGCGGGCGGCTCCTGTATTACACAGCAGGCGGCTCCTATATTACACAGCAGGCGGCTCCTATATTACACAGCAGGCGGCTCCTATATTACACAGCAGGCGGCTCCTATATTACACAGCTGGCGGCTCCTATATTACGCAGCAGACGGCTCCTATATTACGCAGCAGGCGGCTCCTATATTACACAGCAGGCGGCCCCTATATTACACAGCAGGCGGCTCCTATATTACACAGCAGGCGGCTCCTATATTACACAGCAGACGGCTCCTATATTACACAGCAGGCGGCTCCTATATTACACAGCAGGCGGCTCCTATATTACACAGCTGGCGGCTCCTATATTACACAGCAGGCGGCTCCTATATTACACAGCAGGCGGCTCCTATATTACACAGCAGACGGCTCCTATATTACACAGCAGGCGGCTCCTATATTACACAGCGGGCGGCTCCTATATTACGCAGCAGGCGGCTCCTATATTACGCAGCAGGCGGCTCCTATATTACGCAGCAGGCGGCTCCTATATTACGCAGCAGGCGGCTCCTATATTACACAGCAGGCGGCTCCTATATTACACAGCAGGCGGCTCCTATATTACACAGCAGGCGGCTCCTCTCGCCGGGCGCGGTGGCGTGCGTCTGTAATCCCAGCTACTTGGGAGGCTGAGGCTGTCGGATCACTTGAGTCCAGGAGTTCGGTTCTGCCCTGCGTTATGTCGATCGGGTGTCCGCACTAAGTTCGGTATCAATATGGTGACTCTGGGGGAGCTCGGAGCCACCAGGTTGTCTAAGGAGGGGTGAATCGGCCCAGGTCGGAAACAGAGCAGGTGAAAACCCCCATGCTGATCAGTAGTGGGTCCGCGCCTGTGAATAGACAGTGTAGAGCAGCCTGGACAATACAGTCACACACAGTCTTTATACTGCAGTATACGCT
The DNA here is from genome assembly GCF_029499605.1 of Hyla sarda. Taxonomy (NCBI): domain Eukaryota; kingdom Metazoa; phylum Chordata; class Amphibia; order Anura; family Hylidae; genus Hyla; species Hyla sarda. The sequence goes on from NC_079199.1 coordinate 15,957,471, forward strand.
GTGTACACGGACCATCATTTATTACATTGTATCTGATCTTTATGGGCTGTAAGAACAATGAGACTCTGTAGATGTCGTATTTCACCTGGGATTGTTCATCTCTTTACTTTTGGTTACTTGAGTTGTGAATCAGCTGACGACCCCCTCTGACCAGTCTGTTGGGGTCAGGAGGACGTCTGTTTGTTTAATGATTTTACACATCACATGTATTCAATAATGATTTGTCCACGATTGCTGCACATTTGCCTAATGCAGTGTTACCAAACTGAGGAGCCTCCAGATGTTGTAAAACTACAACTCCCAACATGCTCAGAATTTTTTCCCCAAAAGCTCCAAAGCTTCAGCTGCGTGTGGTCAGTAGGTGGCGCTTGTGGCCTAATAGAACGTTACACTCCAGGATCATGGTAGATAAGAGCGTCTGTGCTGATTGTCACCACCAGGTGTCGCTGTTGTCCTATATAATTTGCACATATTCAGCTTCTAGTCCAGTAGAGGAGGCTGCAGCAGTTGTGTCCACACTAACCCTATGGGGAGAAGAAATAACACAATTATCAGATTTTACTAAAAAGACTGTGTGTGACTGTATTGTCCAGGCTGCTCTACACTGTCTATTCACAGGCGCGGACCCACTACTGATCAGCATGGGGGTTTTCACCTGCTCCGTTTCCGACCTGGGCCGATTCACCCCTCCTTAGACAACCTGGTGGCTCCGAACTCCCCCAGAGTCACCATATTGATACCGAACTTAGTGCAGACACCCGATCGACATAGCGCAGGGCAGAGCAGAACTCCTGGACTCAAGTGATCCGACAGCCTCAGCCTCCCAAGTAGCTGGGATTACAGATGCACGCCACCGCGCCCAGCGAGAAGAGCCGCCTGCTGTGTAATATAGGAGCCGCCTGCTGTGTAATATAGGAGCCGCCTGCTGTGTAATATAGGAGCCGCCTGCTGTGTAATATAGGAGCCGCCTGCTGTGTAATATAGGAGCCGCCCGCTGTGTAATACAGGAGCCGCCTGCCGTGTAATACAGGAGCCGCCTGCCGTGTAATATAGGAGCCGCCTGCTGTGTAATATAGGAGCCGCCTGCTGTGTAATATAGGAGCCGTCTGCTGTGTAATATAGGAGCCGCCTGCTGTGTAATATAGGAGCCGCCTGCCGTGTAATATAGGGGCCGCCTGCCGTGTAATATAGGAGCCGCCTGCTGTGTAATATAGGAGCCGCCTGCTGTGTAATATAGGAGCCGCCTGCTGTGTAATAGAGGAGCCGCCCGCTGTGTAATATAGGAGCCGCCTGCTGTGTAATATAGGAGCCGCCTGCTGTGTAATATAGGAGCCGCCTGCTGTGTAATATAGGAGCCGCCTGCTGTGTAATATAGGAGCCTGTGTAATGGGGGATACAGACAGCTAGCGCCACCTACTGTCTCTTTACTATACTTACACCATGTACAATATCACAGCTAGCGCCACCTACTGTCTCTTTACTATACTTACACCATGTACAATATCACAGCTAGCGCCACCTACTGTCTCTTTACTATACTTACACCATGTACAATATCACAGCTAGCGCCACCTACTGTCTCTAACCATTACTACTTCTTTATAACAGTTTACTGGAGTCCTATTCTTCTATATTAGTAACATAGTTTATAAGGTTGAGTCCATCAAGTTCAACCTATATCCCTATTGAGTTCCTGCGGAGTTGATCCAGAGGAAGGGAAAAAACCCTCATACTAGAGGAATATAGTAGCAGGGTTTGGTTCAGTCTCTAGCTGTGATATTGTACATGGTGTAAGTATAGAAAGAGACAGAAGGTGGCGCTAGCTGTGATATTGTACATGGTGTAAGTATAGTAAAGAGAAAGTAGGTGGCGCTAGCTGTGATATTGTACATGGTGTAAGTATAGTAAAGAGACAGTAGGTGGCACTAGCTGTGATATTGTACATGGTGTAAGTATAGTAAAGAGACAGTAGGTGGCGCTAGCTGTCTGTATCCCCCATCACACAGGCCCCTATATTACACAGCAGGCGGCTCCTATTTTACACAGCAGGCGGCTCCTATATTACACAGCAGGCGGCTCCTGTATTACACAGCAGGTGGCTCCTGTATTACACAGCAGGCGGCTCCTGTATTACACAGCGGGCGGCTCCTGTATTACACAGCGGGCGGCTCCTATATTACACAGCAGACGGCTCCTATATTACACAGCAGGCGGCTCCTATATTACACAGCGGGCGGCTCCTATATTACACAGCGGGCGGCTTCTATATTACACAGCAGGCGGCTCCTATATTACACAGCAGGCGGCTCATATATTACACAGCGGGCGTCTCTTATATTACACAGCGGGCGGCTCCTATATTACACAGCAGGCGGCTCCTATATTACACAGCAGGCGGCTCCTATATTACACAGCAGGCGGCTCCTATATTACACAGCGGGCGGCTCCTGTATTACACAGCGGGCGGCTCCTATATTACACAGCGGGCGGCTCCTATATTACACAGCAGGCGGCTCCTATATTACACAGCAGGCGGCTCCTGTATTACACAGCGGGCGGCTCCTATATTACACGGCAGGCGGCTCCTATATTACACAGCAGGCGGCTTCTATATTACACAGCGGGCGGCTCCTGTATTACACAGCGGGCGGCTCCTATATTACACGGCAGGCGGCTCCTATATTACACGGCAGGCGGCTCCTATATTACACAGCAGGCGGCTCCTATATTACACAGCGGGCGGCTCCTATATTACACAGCAGGCGGCTCCTCTCGCCGGGCGTGGTGGCGTGCGTCTGTAATCCCAGCTACTTGGGAGGCTGAGGCTGTCGGATCACTTGAGTCCAGGAGTTCTGTTCTGCCCTGCGCTATGTCGATCGGGTGTCCGCACTAAGTTCGGTATCAATATGGTGACTCTGGGGGAGCTCGGAGCCACCAGGTTGTCTAAGGAGGGGTGAATCGGCCCAGGTCGGAAACGGAGCAGGTGAAAACCCCCATGCTGATCAGTAGTGGGTCCGCGCCTGTGAATAGACAGTGTAGAGCAGCCTGGACAATACAGTCACACACAGTCTTTTTACTGCAGTATACGCTGTGTACACGAACTATCATTTGTTACATTTTTAGTTTTTTTAATCTCATTAACCCATTATGGACCTCACTAGTTTTAGCATCTCAGGTGCTATAACTCTATTTTCCTGTCCATGTAACTGTACAAGGATTTTCTTTTTGTGGCACAAGTTGTACTTTTCAATTGAACCATTTTAGGGAACAAATTAGTTATACAGTATAATATTTTATCAACTGTTATATAGGGGAAATACAAAAACACAGCAATCACACAACTGTTGTAGTAGTAAAAAGTGCTTTATGAAATATATATATATATATATATATATATATATATATACATAAATATCTTTTTGTGTTGCTGCATTCCAAGACCTATAACTTCTTTATATTGTTCCAGTAAAGTAAGGCTACGTTCACGCTGCAGTTTTCTATCTGTTTCACTGATTCCTTTTCAGCCCGTTTACTTTTGCTGTATTCACTATAAATTGGATACTTTACCTTTTTTTTCCATAATGTAAGTCAATGGGGAAAGGATGTTATACAGGAGCATTTGTTTTTAGCATTTATTAACATATCATTTTTACCTAAAAACAACATTGCCCAACCATATGAGGGCCAACTCCTTTGTGAGTTGAGATTACGTTTTCATCAATACTAGCTACAGGGTACATAGGACTTAATGAGTTACTATATTTTAACCTTTTGCCGGGGGAGAGGGGAGGAGAATAATAATAGTAATAATAATGATAAAAGAATAAAAATGGTATACTTACCTTCCCCTGCTCTTCCCGCTGTTTTCACGAGCCCCAGTCTCAGTGTGCAGCACTTTAGGGCTCTGTGAGAATGGTGACAGCAGGGAAGCAGGGAAGATAAGTATAACCATTATGTGGTGCCCAGTACAGGAGTTGTACCCTTGCTTCCCTGTCAGGCAGCCTTTCTACAGTGTCCCCTGGGCCCCCTTGCACCTGTTCCCCTTGTACATTTATCTTTATGCTGTGTATTGTATATAAAAAGTGTTATGCCTTTAAGAATAGTTGACATGCGATTAACCTGTTGTCATGTGATTGTAACCCAGTGAAGTGTCAGTGACCATGTGAGCTAAGAGTGACCAATGGGACCCCTCAGAGCCTCCCCATATAAGCCCTGGGTGGAGCCTCTGCTCACTCTCTTGTATGCTGAGTTGCAGTGAGGTCAAGTCCTAGGTGTCTGGAGTCCAGAGGAGGCCTAAAGTCAGTCCAGCAGCCACGGATTTGCCCCACAGGTCAAATCAAAGCCTGGTAGGCTACAGAAGGGGTGAAGTCAGTCATAGTCTGTCATAGTCAAGTCAGTCCAAGTCATCCTGTCTAAAGTCAGCGTGGCCTGCATCCAAATTGTCCAAGTCCACTATAAGTCCCAGCAAGCCCTAAGGTCTCTGAAGTCACTGGTCACCTCCGTGGGCCTAACCAAGCTGTATAGACCGTTACACCTGTCTGACTCAGTAAAGCTGCCGTTGTCCGTAACTTGGCGTTGGAGTCATTATTTGCCCCCCGTGCCTAGCCCAGGATCCAGCGGTATTCCTTCAGGTGGTGTAGAGGATAAACCATGCCCTGGCATCATGAACAAAAGGGGTTAATGCCATCTGCCCCTAGGGTAATTCCATCTGCCCTCATCACACCCTCACCACAATTACTCCCATTAAAGTACCTTTAACGGCTAGTACACAGCTGTCGTGCCCCCTCCCATAGACATGAATGGAGGGGGCGTGGCATGATGTCCCAAGCTTCTGTGTTCATAAACGCCGCAGCGCCAACCCAGGGTTTGCAGCGGGTCCCAGCAGCCAAACCCCAGCGATTAGATATGTTATTCAATTTCTGTAGTTGTGATAATGTACATGGTGTAAGCATACATATTAGCCAGTAGGTGGCGCTAGCTGTCTGTATCCCCATCACACAGGCTCCTGTATTACACAGCAGGCGGCTCCTATATTACACAGCAGGCGGCTCCTATATTACACAGCAGGCGGCTCCTATATTACACAGCAGGCGGCTCTTATATTACACAGCAGGCGGCTCCTATATTACACAGCAGGCGGCTCTTATATTACACAGCAGGCGGCTCCTATATTACACAGGCTCCTATATTACACAGCAGGCGGCTCCTATATTACACAGCAGGCGGCTCCTATATTACACAGCAGGCGGCTCTTATATTACACAGCAGGCGGCTCCTATATTACACAGCAGGCGGCTCCTATATTACACAGCAGGCGGCTCCTCTCGCCGGGCGCGGTGGCGTGCGTCTGTAATCCCAGCTACTTGGGAGGCTGAGGCTGTCGGATCACTTGTGTCTGGGAGTTCTGTTCTGCCTTCTGTGCAATGTTGATCCGGTGTCCGCACTAAGTTTAGTGGCCTTAAAGTGCTAGCTATTAGGCTGTGTTCACATATTTCTGTAATTTTACATTTTTGGCCACAGTTGCTGCAAAAGCATTTTAAAACTTTAAAAGTTTTTCTGGCTGACATTACCACACTGTGACTAGAAAACACCCTTATACTGTGCCTGGATGACTCCCTCATACAGTGACCAAATAATACTACCATACCGTGACTGGATGAAACAACCACACCGTGATTAACACCACCATACTGTTACTGAATGACACCACCATACCATAACTGGAGAACACTGCAATACCCTGACTGGATAACACCACCATACCATGACTGGATAACACCACCATACCATGACTGGATAACACCACCATACCCTGACTGGATAACACCACCATACCATGACTGATAACACCACCATACCATGACTGGATAACACCACCATACCATGACTGGATAACACCACCATACCCTGACTGGATAACACCACCATACCATGACTGGATAACACCACCATACCATGACTGGATAACACCACCATACCCTGACTGGATAACACCACCATACCATGACTGATAACACCACCATACCCTGACTGGAAAACACCACCATACCCTGACTGGATAACACTACCATACCATGACTGGATAACACTACCATACCATGACTGGATAACACCACCATACCTGACTGGATAACACCACCATACCATGACTAGATAACACTACCATACCCTGACTGGATAACACCACCATACCATGACTGGATAACACCACCATACCATGACTGGATAACACCACCATACCCTGACTGGATAACACCACCATACCGTGACTGGATAATACCACCATACCATGACTGGATAACACCACCATACCCTGACTGGATAACACCACCATACCATGACTGGATAACACCACCATACCCTGACTGGATAACACCACCATACCGTGACTGGATAATACCACCATACCATGACTGGATAACACCACCATACCATGACTGGATAACACCACCATACCCTGACTGGATAACACCACCATACCATGACTGGATAACACCACCATACCATGACTGATAACACCACCATACCCTGACTGGAAAACACCACCATACCCTGACTGGATAACACCACCATACCCTGACTGGATAACACTACCATAACATGACTGGATAACACCACCATACCCTGACTGGATAACACCACCATACTCTGACTGGAAAACACCACCATACCCTGACTGGATAACACCACCATACCCTGACTGGAAAACACCACCATACCCTGACTGGATAACACCACCATACCCTGACTGGATAACACCACCATACCCTGACTGGATAACACCACCATACCCTGACTGGATAACACCACCATACCCTGACTGGATAACACCTACATACCCTGACTGGATAACACCACCATACCCTGACTGGATAACACCTACATACCCTGACTGGATAACACCACCATACCCTGACTGGATAACACCTACATACCCTGACTGGATAACACCACCATACCCTGACTGGTTAACACCTACATACCCTGACTGGATAACACTACAATACCGTGACTGGATAAAACCACCATACCCTGACTGGATAACACCACCATACCCTGACTAGATAACACTACCATACCCTGACTGGATAACACTACCATACCGTGACTGGATAACACCACCATACCCTGACTGGATAACACCACCATACCATGACTGGATAACACCACCATACCCTGACTGGATAACACCACCATACCCTGACTGGATAACACTTCCATACCCTGACTGGATAACACCACCATACCATGACTGGATAACACCACCATACTGTGACTGGATAACACCCCCATACTAAAACTGGATAACACCACCATACTGTGACTGGATAACACCACCATACCATGACTGATAACACCACCATACCATGACTGGATAACACCACCATACTGTAACTGGATAACACCACCACACTGTGACTGGATAATACCACCATACTGTGACTGGATAACACCCCCATACTATGACTGGATAACACCCCCATACCATGACTGGATAACACCACCATACCATGGCTGAATAACACCACTATACCATGACTGATAACACCACAATACTGTGACTGGATAACACTACCATACTGTGACTGGATAACACTACCATACCATGACTGGATAACACTACCATACCATGACTGGATAACACCACCATACCATGACTGGATAACACTACCATACCATGACTGGATAACACCACCATACCATGACTGGATAACACCACCATGCCATGACTGGATAACACCACCATGCCATGACTGGATAACACTACCATACCATGACTGGATAACACCACCATACCATGACTGGATAACACCACCATACCATGACTGATAACACCACCATACCATGACTGGATAACACCACCATACCATGACTGGAGAACACCACCATACTATGACTGGATAACACTACCATACCATGACTGGATAACACTACCATACTATGACTGGATAACACTACCATACCATGACTGGATAACACTACCATACCATGACTGGATAACACCACCATACCATGACTGGATAACACTACCATACCATGACTGGATAACACCACCATACCATGACTGGATAACACCACCATGCCATGACTGGATAACACCACCATGCCATGACTGGATAACACCACCATACCATGACTGGATAACACTACCATACCATGACTGGATAACACCACCATACCATGACTGATAACACCACCATACCATGACTGGATAACACCACCATACCATGACTGGAGAACACCACCATACCATGACTGATAACACCACCATACCATGACTGGATAACACCACCATGCCATGACTGGATAACACTACCATACCATGACTGGATAACACCACCATACCCTGACTGGATAACACCACCATACCATGACTGGATAACACCACCATACCATGACTAGATAACACTACCATACCATGACTGGATAACACCATTAAAAGTTTGAACCAGCCTCCTTTTAAAAAAAAGTTCAAATTAAATAATTTAGTTTTTATTTTTTTTATTTAAAAAAAAGCCCTTCCTGTAATAAAAACTAAAAAAAACAACAAAAAAAAAACACACCCTTTTTCCCATTAAATAAAAAAAAACTGTCATTTGACATTGAAAAAAGTATCGGTAACTGGTATCGGTGGGTACTTAAAAAAAAGTTAAAAAAATGGTATCGGGACTTCCCAATAATTATACATTGGACGTATATGTAAAGGACTTTTCCGGCACTTGATGTGCTTTCCATGTTTGCTGCCCTCACTTCTGAGTGAGCAGCTGGTGCCACCCCCTGCAAGGTGCCGCCCTAGGCACTAGGCCTCCAATGCCTAGTAGTAAATACGGCTGTAGATGACCCTAGGATAGCTTATAGGTTGCAAATGGAATAGGTCCAAACCTCTATGTCCACCATTAGTAGTGGGACTGTGCCAGGAACCAGGGTAGATTGGTGTGGACAACACAGCCATCATATACTTCATTCTCAAGGTAGGACGTATGAAAAACATGGCACTCACCACTATATCGTCTTCAATGTGTCTTTATTGTAACATCACAAATAATACATCAGATCGGGCTGGCTGACACGCCACGGGAGGAGGTGCAGGAGCAAGGCACCATCCGTTTCGTGTCGGAAGGAGACCGGAAGAAGCGTCATCTGACACGAAATGGATGATGCCTTGCCCCTGTACCTTTTTTAGGCCATTTTTAGGTTAAGGAGTAATTTTTGTCTGGAATCACATAGGTTATCACGTAAAGGGAAGTTGTTTGAAACAACAGTGACCGTGTAAGAACGCGGCAATGCAAATAGGGGGAAAAAAATATGCTGTGTCTGTCATCCAGGTGGCATCCTTGAGGGTTTAAAGGTGGATAACTTTTGCTTGTTTAGCTTCTGTTTTATAGGGTAGATAAAGATTCTCTATCTATCAGTTATGTTTGCAGGAGAAAGTTGTGAGAACAAAAGATTAAGCTGCATTCACACCTCGTTCTACGGTTTTAGGTCCGGTCCAAAACCGCATATGGGTCAAAACTGAGCCAACCGGAGTCACCGTTTGACTCAGGTCGGCTCATTAAAGTAAATGGAGTCACGGGCTGATCCGGCTGGGGTACGGGAGCGCCCAGTTTTCCCCTCCCCCAGCCAGATCCGGCACCCGAATGTAAAAAACGAGGTGTGAATGCAGCCTTAAAAATGTTTACAGACTGTGTGCAAACCCTATGTAGTCTGTATTCTTGCTAAAAGCGGGATCACCTGTACTAACCTGAATATACAGTACAGACATATAGTGCAGGTGAGTCGGGGCAAAGTGACATTGTGAGAAGCTGCCACTCTCTGCAAGTACCAACAAGTCAGTCCCCAATAGTGAGTACCCTATGCCCCCAAAGACCATCTATTTATAAATTATTTTTTATTATTATTATTATTATTTTACTTTATTTTTTTAAGTCAGAGCCCTAATGACCAAATTATATAGCTACTGATGTTACTTAAAAAAAAATTTTTTTAAATCATACGGACCATAGATATTCTATTTAATTGGCCAGGTATTTTTTCCACGCAAGTAAATGCAAACAATGTCACATTATGTATAAAAAAAAATTTAAATAAAAAAGGTGTATATTAATAAAATATTAATAAAAAATATTCACTTTCAACTCCTAATAAATATTTATAACATTTTAACCATGCGTTGTATTGCAGTGAAATATTAATACACTTTACACAGCTAAAAGACTATAGGGGGAATTGATCATTGGTTATTGTCTTCATTTTGGGGTATATCTTTCACCTTTTTTTTTTTTTTTTTTGCATGTGATATTTTGTGCAAAAATTAAGCAAAATGTTAACATTTAATTTTAACATCCCTGCATCTCTGATTTTTTTGCAAAACTGACTTGGAAGGTGTTTTTAACAATTGTGCATGTAAAATTTATGAAGTGAAAATGTTGTGACATTTGGCACAGATACATTGGAAATGGTCCAAAAATTCATGCACCCCACACATCTGATGAAATGGTCCACTGCAGAACCTCTGATCTAGTGGCCACCAGTCAAGCGGTGTAGACTGATGTAAGCGGGGAAGTAGGCAGTAATAAAGAGAACATAGGCTGGACTTACCCAGACTTTTGATATGCTGAGTAAAGCCCCCTGGACTATTGCCATGCTGGGGCAATCCCCCTAGGCTCTTACCATGCTGAGGAACACCCCCTAGGCTCTTGCCATGCTGAGGAACGCCCTCTGGGCTGTTGTCATGCTGAGGAACACCCCCTAGGCTCTTGCCATGCTGAGGAATGCCCCCTGGGCTCTTTTCATGCTGAGGAACACCCCTGGGCTCTTGCCATGCTGAGGAACACCCCTGGGCTCTTGTCATGCTGAGGAACGCCCCCTAGGCTCTTGCCATGCTGGGGAACATCCCCTGGGCTCTTGGCATGCTGGGGAATGCCCCCTGGGGTCTTGCCATGCTGGGGAACGCCCCTTGGGCTCTTGCTATTTTAGTAAATAACCCTGGATCCCTGGACTTGCTAGGGCACGCCTCCTGGGCTTTTGAGCATTATTTGCATAATGACAAAAAGCCTTATATCTACAGTAGGTGGTGGAAAGGAATAGGGAGATAAAACAGGATGTCCTAAATCCTAGTAAGAAGCTCTATCTAGCCATGGGCTTATTTACACCCCTGTCCTTCTGCTGACAGATCTACTTTAAAGGGGTACTCAACTGGAAAACATTTTTTTAAATCAACTTCAATCAATCTTAATCCTTCCAGTACTTATCAGCTGCTGTATGATCCACAGGAAGTTCTTTTCTTTTTGAATTTCCTTTCTGTCCGACCTTAGTGCTCTCTGCTGACACCTCTGTCCATATCAGGAACTGTCCAGAGCAGGAGAGGTTTGCTATGGGGATTTGCTTCTACTCTGGACAGTTCCTAAAATGGACAGAGGTGTCAGCAGAGAGCACTGAGGTCGGACAGAAAGGAAATTCAAAAAGAAAAGAACTTCCTGTGGATCATAAAGCAGCTGATAAGAACTGGGAGGATTAAGATTTTTTAATAGACGTAATTTACAAATCTGTTTAACTTTCTGGCACCAGTTGATCTAGAAATGTTTTTTTTTCCAGTGGAGTACCCCTTTAAGTAGCTGAGGACTGTACTAAATGTATGGTGACCTTTTCATGCTCCATTTTCCATCTCTAATATAATCCCTGTCAGTTTTTAGCAAGAACGTTTTATAGATTTTGTGTCCTACGTTTCCAACTCCATCCTGCCTAACCGGATTCATGCCTTAAGGTCATTTTATTATCCAGTTTAACCAGGGGGAATCCCACATGGCAAGATGATTTCATCACAAGAAATAATAATAATGATTAATGATTCATTCAGGAACACAAAACATAAACTCTAGTTTGTATTCATTTGTGCAGCAACTTAAAATAAGCTAGTTTTCTCTGTTATCAGCCATGTCAAGCTGCAGAGAGATTGTAGTATACCGTACTTCAATGTGGTCATTGACAGAATTTCCAAAACAAACTCCTTTCCCCCAATGATCTGTACCTCACCTCATAATTTTATCCTTACATTCTTTACACATATTGTAAAGCAGAAATTTTCTGCATACAGGTAGAGATGAGCGAATTGTTGAAAAATTCGATTCAACTGATTTGCCGAATTTTCCAAAACAATTTGGTTCGGACCGAATTTATTCGCAGTGAATCACTATTAAAAACAACTATTTCTGGCCTACAGAGAGCCTCAATAGGTAAGAACACTTTGCCTTGCTGTAACACGCATTTGGTGTGCACTGGGTTAGTGAAATAATACTGTTATTCAGTATCTTGCAGATCAGAGGCGTCGCTATTAGAATCCCTGTCGCAGAGTGGCACAATGACACAGCGTGGAGGTGGCAGCAGCATGGGGAGACCACATAGTGGCTGAATGACACAACCTGGAGGTGACGAGAGCATGAGGAGACCATATAGGGGCTGAATTACACAGCGTGGAGGTGGCGGGAGCATGAGGAGACCATATAGTGGCTGAATGACACAGCCTGGAGTTGGCGTCAGCATGAGGAGACCATATTGTGGCTGAATGACACAGCCTGGAGTTTGCGGCAGCATGAGGAGACCATATAGTGGCTGAATGACACAACCTGGAGGTGGCGGAAGCATGAGGAGACCATATAGTGTCTGAATGACACAGGATGGTGTTGGCAGCAGCATGAGGAGACCATATAGCAGCTGAATTACACAGCGTGGAGGTGGCGGGAGCATGAGGAGACCATATAGTGGCTGAATGACACAGCGAGGAGGTGGCAGCAGCATGAGGAGAACATATAGTGGCTGAATGACACAGCCTGGAGTTGGCGTCAGCATGAGGAGACCATATAGTGGCTGAATTACACAACCTGGAGGTGGCGGAAGCATGAGGAGACCATATAGTGTCTGAATGACACAGGATGGTGTTGGCAGCAGCATGAGGAGACCATATAGCAGCTGAATTACACAGCGTGGAGGTGGCGGGAGCATGAGGAGACCATATAGTGGCTGAATGACACAGCGTGGAGGTGGCAGCAGCATGAGGAGAACATATAGTGGCTGAATGACAAAGCCTGGAGTTGGCGTCAGCATGAGGAGACCATATTGTGGCTGAATGACACAGATTGGAGTTGGCGGCAGCATGAGGAGAACATATAGTAGGCTGAATGACACAGCCTGGAGGTGGCGGAAGCATGAGGAGACCATATAGTGGCTGAATGACAAAGCCTGGAGTTGGCAGCAGCGTGAGGAGAACATATAGTAGCTTAATGACACAGCCTGGAGTTGGCGGCAGCATGAGGAGAACATATAGTGGCTTAATGACACAGTGTGGAGGTGGCGGCAGCATGAGGAGACCATATAGTGGCTTAATGACACAGCGTGGAGTTGGCGGCAGCATGAGGAGAACATATAGTGGCTGAATGACACAGCCTGGAGGAGGCGGAAGCATGAGAAGACCATATTGTGGCAGTATGAGACAGCTTGGAGCTTTCATCAGCATGAAGAGAACATATTGTGGCAGAATGAGGCAGCCAGGAGGTGGAGTCACCAGCATCAGGAGTCCTGAAAGTGACCTGGTGACAGAATGGTGTGGTGGGTGGCCCTTATGAGGGCAGGACAATGCGCTCCAGTATGCTTAAAACAGTATTTGTGTACAACAACAGCAGGTGAGTACTTTTGGCTGGCCTTTCACAGTATTTAGGCCCTTAAGACTTTAACAGGAACAAAATAGTACACCACTTAGATGTACATGTGTGGTATGCACTTATGAGTGAGGACAATGTGCTCCAGTACACTTAAAACAGTATTTGTGTACAACACCAGCAGTACACACCAGTGCTGCAGCAGACAGTCCCTGTATGCTACACGCAAAATTGCACTCTCTCTCAATCTCACTCCCTTCCCTCTCAGTGCTTCTAGGCTGGATTTGGGCTTGAGGTGAATCGCTGCTGTTCTGTGCAACACACTGCTCTCTGTCCCTCTCTGTAATAGAACACAGATGTGACTGGGAGGGGAATCACTGCAGTAAAAATGCTTTTCTGTGCAACACACACTGCTCTCTGTCCCTCTCTATCTCTCAGCAATAAAAGGCTGAAGTGACTGGCCGCAAGATGGCTGCCGATTATATAGGGATGTGACATCACAGGGGTGGCTGGCTGCTGATAGGCTGCATGCTGCATGTGATTGAGGGTCATCCCGCCTACCCTTGTTCCCGCCTTCCCAGGAGTCCTTGCCCCATGTCCTCATATGTGGATCCGCCATTTTAGATGCCCTGGAGCCTTGATCGCACTAAATGGAGTTTAATTAAGCGATTTGCGCAATCGAATCGCGGCGATATTTGCATCCGTTGCAAATCACATTTTTCCTGAAATTCGTAACGAATTTGGATTTGTCAGATTCCATTCTCTCATATCTACATACAGGTTTCCCTATATGTATGATATAGATAGATAGATAGATAGATAGATAGATATGAGATAGATAGAACGATAGATAGATGTGAGATAGATAGATAGATAGATACATAGATATGAGATAGATATGAGATAGATGGATAGATACATAGATATGAGATAGATAGATACATAGATATGAGATAGATAGATAGATAGATAGATAGATAGATATGAGATAGATAGATACATACATACATAGATATTAGATAGATATGAGATAGATAGATATGAGATAGATCGATAGATAGAAATTAGATAGATATGAGATAGATAGATATGTGATAGATAGATAGATAGATATGTGATAGATAGATATGAGATACATATGAGATAGATAGAAATGAGATAGATAGATAGATAGATATGAGATAGATTCTGTACTCAGAAAGAGACAAAAAACAATGGTAAGATTCCCAACTTTGGGAAAAAGTACCAAACCTTTTTTCCAGGATCTGGTACCTTTTAATTCCTTTATGTTCTGAATTCAATCTTTATTCTGTGGATAATACAATAACAATACCAGAGTTATATGGTTTTTGCTTTGCCTATGAAGCTCATTTTTTGTGAGACGATCTGTAGACTTTTTTTTTACTTTTCTGAGATGTGATATAACAAAAAAATCAGTAATTCTGGCATTGGGGTTTCTTTTGTTTACACCATTAACCATGCAGACAGGGATAAAAGAGTTTTTTGTGGAACGTCCAACCACTGGGACTTCCATCAAGAGGACGCACAAGAAAATACAGTGCTCGGCTATTGCCATTAAAGGGGTATTCTGGCTTTATACATCTTATCCCCTTTCCAAAGGATAGGGGATAAGATGTATGATCGCAGGGGTACTGTCGCTGGGGACCCCCACAATCTTGGCACAGGGGGTGGCCAAATCTTGGCCGGGGGCTCCGCCAAGATCGCGGGGGTCCCCAGCAGTGGGACCCCTGCAATCATACATCTTATCCCCTATCCTTTGGATAGGGGATAAGATGTACAAAGCCTGAATACCCCTTTAAGGAGTGAACCTACTTCTCCACTCACTTAGGGACTGTCATTCTTTTATGGGTGTAGGTGTTGGCGGGCAGCCCACTGATGATTAGCTAGAGAAAAGACTGCTTCCCCCTCCTTATGCCTTGCAATGCCAAGAATGGCGTTGATCGCTCCATCAGAAGGGTTAAATGGCTGGTTTTGGATTTGCTGTCAGTCACAGCGCCCCCAACCATAACTGTGTCACTGTAGAGCACTGGACCATAACTACAAGCAATCTGTGCCTCACCTTATGTCCAATGGCACTAAGAGGTTAAGAGGAAACTATCCCCTTTGTGATATTATGTGCCAACTGGAAGTTCACAAACCTTAAATATCTGTTATCTGATCATTTCTGATCATTCTCTATCAAACAAAAGTAACGGTCGAGGTTTCAGCATAGAAATCCCCATACGAGTTACATAATAAACAAAGTTGATGTCTGATGTTAGAAGGAACCAATACACAACCAAAAGGAACCTAAACCAAGAGGAAAGTCCCCGTACAGCACATGACACCACATATACATAAATCCTGTAATATCAGGTGCAGAAGAATGAAGGGAGGCATTGTCTGCTGGAGCGCACCTCAACAAGTAGGATTGTTCTCCCAAAGTAGGAAAAAGGGAAGCAGAGTTATGGGTATCATAAAGTAGATACCAGATGGGTTCGCAGCGCTGGATAGAGGATGTATTCATTTACTTTGGCTCCTTTCCTGAGTAAAGTTATACCTCACCATTAAAGGGGTCCTGCAGCCAAAACTAACTTATTTCCTATCCAGAGGATAGGGGATAAATAGCTGACAGCGAGGGGTACGACCTCTGGGAACCCCCGCGATTTCCAGAACTGGACCCGGTCTCGCTAAGTGAGGAGCGTGTCTCATCTACCGCTAGATGGCATGCGCTTCATTCAATTCGCTCAGGTCTCATCAAAGCTACCATAGAAATCAATGTAGTGCGTGTCGTCTACTGCACACGCTCACTCAGAGCCGGGTCCCATTCCAGAGATCAATGGGGTCCCAACGGTCGCAAACCCCCCAACCCGCCACACCACCGAACCCCAACTAAACCCTAAGCCGCGATCAGCTACTTATCCCCTATCCTGTGGATAGGGAATAAGTTCATTTTTGATGCAGTACCCCTTTAACTTCTTATGTGCTGTGGACACTAAGGAAATTTAAAGGGGTACTCCCCCCCCCACCCCCATGGACATGAATGGAGGGGGCTGCCCGAACCCAGTGTCCTGAATATAATTTTCAGAACATCAGAGGTGTCTGCACGAAGATAGCGGGGGCTCTCAGCGGCCGGTCCCCCACGATCAGACATCTTATTCCCTATCCTTTGGATAGGAGATAAAGTGTCTAGGGGCGAAGTATCCCTTTAATGGACATGTTTTGGTGGGTTTGTTCTCAAAGTGTTACCCTTAAAAAAGGGGTTATTTGGGGAACAGAAAAGAATGTACATGTTTTGCTCCCTGGTACTTACTTCCACCTTCCTGCTCTTCTCGAAGTTTACCTTCCAAGATGAAGGGCTGGGGGGGGGGGGAGCCGGTCACAATCATCACGTGTGAGTGAAACCATCCCACATGCCATGTTCAATAGCTGTACAATGTCTATGCGACATCATGACTGGCACATCCGAAATATGTAGGGGGCAGAAGGAAGCGCCGGAGAGCCGAAGAGTAATACCTTCTGTCAACCCCTTTAAAGTTGTTGAACTATGCACAGGAAAGGTGATAATTTTTTGATTGTAAAGGGTCTGACGCCTGGAATCTCAAGAACCGGAGCCCCTTGCTCCCTGAGAGAACAGAGTGGCTGCTACACTATTCCTTTGCTATGGGATTGCCGAAGATAGTTGGCTTTCTTTGAGAGTCCCATAATGCTTGACTTGGCTATCCTTGGCAGTCCCATAGCGAGTGAATGACGGACTCAACCTCTCTTAATTGGTTGAGGGGTCCCAGTGGTTAAACCCAAGGATCAGATCCTTGTCACCTATCCCTATCTTTGGATTCATTTTAAGTAGTTGTCTCATGAAGACGACAAGGAACCTTCTCTAGGACATCCATTTGGAATTTTTTTTGCACTGACCATGTGAAATTTGGAATGGGGTAATTTAATACTTTAATACCAAATTCATTTTTATTTCTTTTTCTTCCATTGTTTTTTATTTGGAAAATGAGAAGGGCAGGGGGGGGGGTGATTTGAATTTTATACTTATCAGAACTTCTCTCCTTTTTTTATTTTATTTTTTTTACATTTTTGCTACCCCTCCTTCAACTCTACCACAAGGGCCCTTTTATAAGCAATTGTTTGGTTGCTTATATAGAACCAATTGGTAGCCCTCGACTCCATCATGGTCTGCCAATCAGACCACTGGACCATTAAGTAGACCATAACTGTTTAATGAAATGTTGTGATTGCTGGTACCTGCTGCACATTACATGGGTCTGGCTCCTGAGTGCATTATAATTCCTCACCGGACCCATGACATAATTGTGCGTCGTTGGTCATGAAGGGGTTAACCCATGTTAGAAAGACCTGACAAAAACCTAGGCACCAGGATAAAAGGTGTCATGGCGCCTGGGATTTGTCTAACGCTTCCTTAATATGTCCAGGTTAACCTTATTTTGTGGGTCAGTAAGAATACTACAATACCAAATTTATATAGTTTTTGTTATGTTTTACAACTTTTATAACATAAAAAATAAACACTTTGCTTTCTGTCACCATTCTCTGTGATACATAACTTTTTTAAATTTTTTCGGCAATTGATCTGTGTCAAGGCTTGTGTCTCTATTGCGCGCCCCCAGCTATAGCTTATATTGCCCCTTTTTGAGGTGTATATGACTTTTTGATTACTCCTTTTTTTAGGTGACAAGTTGAACAAAAACAGCAGTTCTAGCATGATTCTTTGAACACTGACGCAGCGATAGCAATTATATTTATTTATTATAGTTCATGATTTTATTTATGTTTTGAACTTTTATTATTTATGTTTTGGCAACCAGTTTATATCTTATAGCAACTTTTTAATATGTTTTTGTGGCAACAATTTCCTCTATTTCCAAATGTGTTGTTGAGAGGTTTGGAAATCATTTCAGGCTGATGAAAGTCACCCTAAACTTCTCTAAAATCCAGGTTGTTGTCCAGGTTTTTGTTGTCCAATAGAACAATGATCAAAAGCAGAATTTTATATAATACCAAAAAATTAATGAGAAATAATTATACAGACCCACACGAAATCATTTGGGCACAAGGAAAAGTCAGGAAATTAGCAGCGGGAAAGACACAAAAAGAAACAAAATCCCTTCTCAGCTGTAGATATGTTTTAAACGTAGTACCATGTACCTGTGTGCTCCCTCTCCCCTCTCACAGGCTGAATTCTAGAGACTGCAGCATCATCCCCCTCCTCCCCTCCTCCTTTCCTCTCCTCTGTGTCTTGTTAATCTTGTAAAGAAGCATCTTAGTTTGTGAACATTTACAGGCATGAAAGGGGAATACTACCTAAAGATGGAAAACAAGTGTACAAAAAGTTGGATTTTTTTACTATTGTTATGTTTCCTTGAGATATCATCAAAAGTTGAAACAATAAGCATGTTTGGCTAAGTAAAAGCAAGAATGGCAGGAGTTGTCTGGTTTACAAGAATGGTGTCTCCTCCTTTTAGTCCCCTCGTGTATAGGCCTCATATACAGAGACGGAGAGCAGGAGGGGCCACCATACTGCGTATTACAGTTATCCCTGAGCTCATGTCTCATAGATGTTCATTCCCGTTCTCAGACAAGGATAAGAGACTGTGCCACCGGTGATGTAAGTGCCCTCTAATTCAGTATGCATACAACTTACCTACTTTATACCTGAGGGTTACACACAATTGTGGAAAATAGGATTGTGAGAACAAAGGAAGGAAGGAAGGAAGGAAAGAAAGAAAGAAAGAAAGAAAGAAAGGAGATAGATAGATATGAGATAGACAGTTAGATAGATATGAGATAGATAGATAGATAGATATGAGATAGATAGATGTGAGATAGATAGATAGATAGATATGAGATAGATAGATAGATATGAGATAAATAGATATGAGATAGATAGATAGATATGAGATAGATAGATAGGAGATAGATAGATAGATAGATAGGAGATAGATAGATAGATAGATATGAGATAGATAGATATGAGATAGATAGATAGGAGATAGATAGATATGAGATAGATAGATATGAGATAGATAGATAGATAGATATGAGATAGATAGATATGAGATAGATAGATAGATATGCGATAGATAGATAGATATGATATAGATAGATAGATTCTATCTATCTATCGCATATCTATCTATCTATCTCCTATCTATCTATCTATCTATCTCATATCTATCTATCTCATATCTATCTATCTATCTATCTCATATCTATCTATCTCATATCTATCTATCTCCTATCTATCTATCTCCTATCTATCTATCTATCTCCTATCTATCTATCTATCTCCTATCTATCTATCTATCTCCTATCTATCTATCTATCTATCTCATATATATCTATCTCATATCTATCTATCTATCTCATATCTATTTATCTCATATCTATCTATCTCATATCTATCTATCTATCTATCATAGATATGAGATAGATAGAAAGATAGATAGATATGAGATAGATAGATATGGGATAGATAGATATGGGATAGATAGATAGATATGAGATAGATAGATAGATAGGAGATAGATAGATAGATAGATAGATAGATAGATATGAGATAGATAGATAGATAGATAGATAGGTATGAGATAGATAGATAGATAAATAGATATGGGATAGATAGATATGAGATAGATAGATAGAAAGATATGGGATAGATAGATAGATATGAGATAAATTGATATGAGATAGATAGATAGATATGAGATAGATAGATAGATAGATAGAGATGAGATAAATAGATATGAGATAGATAGATAGATATGAGATAGATAGATAGATATGAGATAGATAAGAGATAGATAGATAGATATGAGATAGATAGATATTAGATAGATAGATAGATAGATATGAGATAGATAAATATGATATAGATAGATAGATATTAGATAGATAGATAGATATGAGATAGATAGATATTAGATAGATAGATAGATAGATAGATAGATATGAGATAGATATGAGATAGATAGATATGAGATAGATAGATAGATAGGAGATAGATAGATATGAGATAGATAGATATTAGATAGATAGATAGATATGAGATAGATAGATATGAGATAGATAGATATGAGATAGATAGATATGAGATAGATAGATAGATAGATAGATAGGAGATAGATAGATATGAGATAGATAGATATTAGATAGATAGATGGATATGACATAGATAGATATGAGATAGATAGATATGAGATAGATAGATATTAGATAGATAGATAGACATGACATAGATAGATATTAGATAGATAGATATGAGATAGATAGATAGATATGACATAGATAGATATTAGATAGATAGAGATGAGATAGATAGATATGAGATAGAGTAATGATATAGCATTTATCATATTGTTTATCTTTAAGGAAAGAATAAAGACAAATAAAGGAAGTTTCTCTATATTTGGCCTTTAGAGTCTGTTTTTTTCTTCTCGCAGCCTATAAATTTCCCAGGCGGGGTTAATCATTTTGGGATAACAGAAGAGAAGTGTACAGGGGCGGAGCAGACTGTGGTGCAGCAGCAGGCACGAGAGTCACAGCCTGTCTATACCCGGGACAGCAGAGATGCCACGTGCAGCCGGGCAGGGGGGCAAAAACATCATCAAGAAGGCGCTGAGAAGATTCATCAAGGGGCCTGCCCCCGAAGTGTGCCCCCTCCTGTCCAATAAAGACCGCTCCAAAGGAAATCAATGCCTGAAAAAATTCAAGGAACATTTAACATTTGAGGTCCCGATCACGAATTCCATAAAACGGAAAAACAAGGGGACTCTGGACGATGAAGTTCAGGAGGGCGGCATATCTAAAGGTCTGTTCCTTTAAATCTGTTTTATTCACACAATATTGGGGGAGGATTGCTAATGTGGGCGATTTCTATTTTCGCATTTTATATAAATGACGTTTATAATATTATATATAAGTATTTGGGAAAAGTTCTACAACTTTCTAATAGAGACTGTTTCTATCCCTCACCATTTTAAAGATCTCTGCTTGCTGTCAGTGAATACATAAATAAATAAAAAAAATTAAGTGTTGAAGCTGTAAACCAATATAAATCTATTCCTGCCCACATTATGTGAGTCAGTGTTTCCCAACCAGGGTGCCTCCAGCTGTTGGAAAACTACAACTCCCAGCATGCCCGGACAGCCGTTGGCTGTCCGGGCACGCTGGGAGTTGTAGTTTTCCAACAGCTGGAACCACCGGAGACATTGCTATGAGCTATACAACCTGGACTGATACATTGCAGCAGACGTGTTCAGCTGCCTATGTATGTGTATCACAGCATTGCCAAGATTGGATACAATTGTATCCACTTCCGTGCTGCATGCACAACGTTTGCTGCCTTGGCTGTAAAGGTGGCGGCGGGCAGCACTGATGTCAGAAATCAGACTAGGGAAACAACCCCACCCATCTCACAGACTGACCGGCCCATGGCACATCTGCCCGGCAGATGGTAAGTCCGGGCCAGCATATGTGTAATAAACATCTGGGCATGGCGCTTGGAAACAATGTATGAACAATGGACTGAGCCCAAAAGTTTCAACAGCAAGCAAGACATATGAGGACCGTTCTGGAGGGACAGCATTTAAAAAACAGGACTGTCCCGCCGGATCCGGGACGGTTGGGAGGTATGTAAAGAGTGGTTTCATTCACTGCCAGCAAGCAGTGGTTTTATAACTAGCGAGGAATTGAAACACAAGAAGCTGGCAGATTTACTTGAAGGAGTGGTACAGGTTAATAAAAATGATTTCCTATCCAAAGGATAAGGGATAAGTGTCAGATGGCAGGGGTCCGACCGCTAGGACCCCCACAATCTCCTGCCCGACACCATGGCTCCTCCCATGCCAGGAACTGTGGTTGCGGTCCACACCCCCCTCCCTATGCATCTCTACACGAATCTAGTGCTTTAGCTCTCCCATAGAGATGCATGGAGAGCACAAGGAGAACAGGAGCGCCGTGCAGGAGATCACAGGGGTCCCATCTTCCCTGCGTTCTTAAAGGGGTATTCCAGGCAAAAAACTTTTTTTTATATATATATATATATATATGAACTGGCTCCAGAAGGTTAAACAGATTTGTAAATTACTTCTATCAAAAAATCCTAATCCTTTCAGTACTTATGAGCTTCTGAAGTTAAGGTTGCTCGTTTCTGTCTAAGTGCTCTCTGATGACACGTGTCTCGGGAAACGCCCAGTTTAGAAGCAAATCCCCATAGCAAACCTCTTCTAAACTGGGCGTTTCCCGAGACAGGTGTCATCAGAGAGCACTTAGACAGAAACGAACAACCTTAACTTCAGAAGCTCATAAGTACTGAAAGGATTAAGATTTTTCAGAAGAAGTAATTTACAAATCTGTTTAACTTTCTGGAGCCAGTTGATATATATAAAAAAGTTTTTGCCTGGAATACCCCTTTACATTTTCGTAAACTGGATGACCCCTTTAGGACTGGCATTTTAGAAATCAGCCCTTTGCCAATTTCTGCTGGAGTAAAGTTGTAACAAATTCATTAATCCCATTAGTGACTGGCCATACGCATTTTTACTGCAGTCGCTATGGGGCTTTGGGCCTGGCTGCCACATGGGATTCCCGTGCCGGGATCACAAGAGTTCGGCTGTCTGTATGGGGTATGTTCACACCAGAGCGGAATCCGATTGCAGCAGCCTCCTCCGGAATCGGCACTTCATTTTTGAGCATTAAAGGACAAGTCACATCATCAAAAACGTATCCCCTATGCGAAGGATAGGGGATAAGTTTTAAATCACAGGGGGTCTGAGCGCTGGGGCCTCCTGCGATCTCCTGAACGGAGCCCCAGTGCGCTAGCGGGTGCGTCACGACCCCCACGCCACCTCCATATAGATTTATGGGAGAGCCATTCTGCAATCTTCGGCTCTCGCATAAAGTTATATTGAGGAGGCGTGGCGGCCTACGCTTCAGGTGGGGGTCGTGACGCGCTCTTGTGCTAGTGGGAGATCGCGGGGGGCCCGAATGTAGTCTTGAATGGCCCATTCACTACAGTGACTCAACCAGAATATTCGGCATGTTTAGAGTGTTCAATCTTCTGGCTGGGAGTTGTACCGAACTAAGCAGCAGATTCCCACTGAAATCAATGGGAAGCTGCTGCAAGGGGAATTCGGCAGGAATTTCCTTGTAGGAATTTCAGGCAGAATTTCCCTAGTGTCCCCCAGGCCTGTCATGTATGTGACGGTATACAGCTGTTTGAGCGGCATGCTGACAGGCATAATACACTGCTCTACAATAGTACTAGAGTATTCTACTGTGTTATGGTTCTGTGATACTGACACAATTGACGGTGTAGACTTGGTGTCTGTTCTCAGTTTTCATCCCGACTCAGATTTGCAGTGTCAGGTATTGCATGTCGGACACCTGTAAGTGCATTCAAACCGAAAACCCCATATACATTGTGAGAATCCGTAACGTGTGTGGGCACCAACCTACAGACAAGTTCTGCAATAATACTACCCAACCAGGAAATGCTACTACTACTGCATTACGTATTATGATTTAATATTACTGCCATATAGCAACAACATTACAGTGGCTTTTCTACGATATTCAGGGGAATAACTTAACATTTCTAGGCATCAATGACACATAAAGAATAAATAATACACAGTGATGTCACAGTACAGGGATAATACACAGTGATGTCACAGTACAGGGATAATATACACAGTGATGTCACAGTACAGGGATAATACACACAGTGATGTCACAGTACAGGGATAATACACAGTGATGTCACAGTACAGGGATAATACACAGTGATGTCACAGTACAGGGATAATACACACAGTGATGTCACAGTACAGGGATAATACACAGTGATGTCACAGTACAGGGATAACACACACAGTGATGTCACAGTACAGGGATAATACACACAGTGATGTCTCAGTACAGGGATAATACACACAGTGATGTCACAGTACAGGGATAATACACAGTGATGTCACAGTACAGGGATAATACACACAGTGATGTCACAGTACAGGGATAATACACACAGTGATGTCACAGTACAGGGATAATACACACAGTGATGTCACAGTACAGGGATAATACACACAGTGATGTCACAGTACAGGGATAATACACACAGTGATGTCACAGTACAGGGATAATACACAGTGATGTCACAGTACAGGGATAATACGCACAGTGATGTCACAGTACAGGGATAATACACACAGTGATGTCACAGTACAGGGATAATACACAGTGATGTCACAGTACAGGGATAATACACACAGTGATGTCACAGTACAGGGATAATACACAGTGATGTCACAGTACAGGGATAGTGATGTCACAGTACAGGGATAATACACAGTGATGTCACAGTACAGGCATAATACACAGTGATGTCACAGTACAGAGATAATATACACAGGGATGTCACAGTACAGGGATAATACACACAGTGATGTCACAGTACAGGGATAATATCCACAGTGATGTCACAGTACAGGAATAATACACAGTGATGTCACAGTACAGGGATAATACACACAGTGATGTCACAGTAAAGGGATAATACACAGTGATGTCACAGTACAGGGATAATACACAGTGATGTCACAGTACAGGGATAATACACACAGTGATGTCACAGTACAGGGATAATACACACAGTGATGTCACAGTACAGGGATAATACACACAGTGATGTCACAGTACAGGGATAATACACACAGTGATGTCACAGTACAGGGATAATACACAGTGATGTCACAGTACAGGGATAATACGCACAGTGATGTCACAGTACAGGGATAATACACACAGTGATGTCACAGTACAGGGATAATACACAGTGATGTCACAGTACAGGGATAATACACACAGTGATGTCACAGTACAGGGATAATACACAGTGATGTCACAGTACAGGGATAGTGATGTCACAGTACAGGGATAATACACAGTGATGTCACAGTACAGGCATAATACACAGTGATGTCACAGTACAGAGATAATATACACAGGGATGTCACAGTACAGGGATAATACACACAGTGATGTCACAGTACAGGGATAATATCCACAGTGATGTCACAGTACAGGAATAATACACAGTGATGTCACAGTACAGGGATAATACACACAGTGATGTCACAGTACAGGGATAATACACAGTGATGTCACAGTACAGGGATAATACACAGTGATATCACAGTACAGGGATAATATCCACAGTGATGTCACAGTACAGGGATAATACACACAGTGATGTCACAGTACAGGGATAATATACACAGTGATGTCACAGTACAGGGATAATACACACAGTGATGTCACAATACAGGGATAATATAGACAGTGATATCACAGTACAGGAATAATACACAGTGATGTCACAGTACAGGGATAATACACAGTGATGTCACAGTACAGGGATAGTATACACAGTGATGTCACAGTACAGAGATAATACACACAGTGATGTCACAATACAGGGATAATATACACAGTGATGTCACAATACAGGGATAATATACACAGTGATGTCACAATACAGGGATAATATACACAGTGATGTCACAGTACACGAATAATGTACACAGTGATGTCACAGTACAGGGATAATACACAGTGATGTCACAGTACAGGGATAATATGCACAGTGATGTCACAGTACAGGGATAATACACACAGTGATGACACAGTACAGGGATAATACACACAGTGATGTCACAGTACAGGGATAATACACACAGTGATGTCACAGTACAGGGATAATACACACAGTGATGTCACAGTACAGGGATAATATACACAGTGATGTCACAGTACAGAGATAATATACAGTGATGTCACAGTACAGGGATAATACAAACAGTGATGTCACAGTACAGGGATAATATACATATATATAATATAAATTATTGGCACCATTAACTTAATATTTGGTTGCACACCCTTTGGGATAAAAAAACTGAAATCAGTGGCTTCCTATAACCATCAATAAGCTTCATACACCTCTCAGACGGAATGTTGGACCACTCTTCCTTTACAAACTGTTCCAGGTCTCTCTTATTGGAAGGCGCCTTTTTCCAACAGTAATTATAAGATCTCTCCACAGGTGATCAATGGGATTTAGATCTGGACTCATTGCTGTCTCTTCAGAATTCTCCAGGGCTTTGTTGCCCTCCATTTCTGGGGGCTTTTTGATGTATGTTTGGGGTCATTGTCCTGCTGGAAGACCCAAGATCTTGGACACAAACCCAGCTTTCTGACACTGGGCTGTACAGTGCGACCCAAAATCCATTGGTAATCCTCAGATTTCATGATGTCTTGTACACATTCAAGGCCCCCAGTGCCAGAGGCAGCAAAACAACCCAAAACATCATTGAACCTCCAGCATATTTCACTGTAGGTACTGTGTTCTTTTCTTTGTAGGCCTCATTCCGTTTTCGGTAAACAGTAGAATGATTTGCTTTACCAAAAAGCTCTATCTTGGTCTCATCTGTCCACAAGATGTTTTCCCGGAAGGATTTTGGCTTACTCAAGTTCATTTTGGCAAAATGTAGTCTTATTTTTTTATGTCAGTGTCAGCAGTGGGGTCCTCCTGGGTCTCCTCCATAGTGGGGTCCTCCTGGATCTCCTCCATAGTGGGGTCCTCCTGGGTCTCCTCCATAGTGGGGTCCTCCTGGGTCTCCTCCATAGTGGGGTCCTCCTGGGTCTCCTCCATAGCATTTCATTTCAGTTAAATGTCTATGGATAGTTCGCGCTGACACTGATGCTCCCTGAGCCTGCATGACAGCTTGAATATCTTTGGAACTTGTTTGGGGCTGCTTATCCACCATCCGGACTATCCTGCATTGACACCTTTCATCAATTTTTCTCTCCCGTCCACCCCAGGGAGATTAGCTACAGTACCATGGGTTACATACTTCTTGATAATGTTGCGCACTGTGGACAAAGGCAAATCTAGATCTCTGGAGATGGACTTGTAACCTTGAGATTGTTGATATTTTTCCACAATTTTGGTTCTCAAGTCCTCAGACAGTTCTCTTCTCCTCTTTCTGTTGTCCATGCTTAGTGTGACACACACAGACACACAATGCAAAGACTAAGTGAACTTCTCTCCTCTTTATCTGCTTTCAGGTGGGATATTTATATTGCCCACACCTGTTACCTGCCCCAGGTGAGTTTAAAGGAGCATCACAGGCTTGAAACAATTTTATTTCTACACAATTTTGTGAAAGGGTGCCAATAATTTTGTCCAGCTTATTTTTGGAGTTTGGTGACATTATGTCCTATTTGCTTTTTTTCCCTCCCTTTTTTGGTTTAGTTCCAATACACACAAAGGGAATAAACATGTGTATAGCAAAACATGTGTTACTGCAATCCTTCTCTGTGAGAAATACTTCATTTTCTCGAAAAATTTCAGGGGTGCCATCATTTACGGCCATGACTGCGTGTGTATATATATATATATATATATATATATATATATATATATATATATGATTTTTCACCCACTACATATAGGCAGTCTTTAAAATACTGAATCTCTTTTATTTTGTTTCCACAGAGGAAAAGCTCAAAAGTCTAATAGACAAAAACCAATACTACGACGCCTGTTTATTGATCCATGATGTGGAGCAAACAGGACAATTGGATAGTAGTGAATTGTATGACGTCCTAGCCCAGGAGATGTGGGGATCCTTGACCCTGGCGCTTGATGGTGATCACAACCGGATTGCGAGTCTTCAGTTTATCTCTCAATGTATTCAATGGACAAAGCAGCAAAAAGACAACAAGGGTCCGGACTGGAGGCCACAGAACTGGGGCACTGAGATGGAGAGACTGTTCGAGAATGATATAAAGAAGCGGAGTCCAAGACATGACCCCAAAAGAGGCCTGCACTATTATCTGGAGGAACTTGAGAAGAACATTTCAGACACTATACTGAGACTTGAGCGATTTCCAGAGGTCCTGACAGCCGCCTACCTGAAGTGCCTCCATGTTGTGTTACTGAGTCACCTCACCTCATTGGTCAATGAGAAACAGAAGTATGAAGAGTATGTGCTGCTGCTTAAATGGGCCCATAAGGAACATAGAAGGTAGGATATATATATAACGGTAATACATATATGTCTCTCATTCTGATATGACAAGTTAAAGGGGTACTCCGGCCCTGAGACATCTTATCCCCTATCCTTTAAGATGTCTGACCACGGGGGTCCTGCCGTTGGGGACCGCCGCAATCTTTCATTCGGCAACCCCTCTTTGAGCTGCACGCCCCGCCCCCGCTATGCAAGTCTATGGGAGGGGGCGTGACGGCCGTCACGCCCCCTCCCATAGACTTGCATAGCGGAGGCAGGGCGTGACGTTACACGGGGCAGAGTCGTGACGTCACGATACTCCGGCCCCGTGGTCGGCACCCGGCAGTTTGTGAGCTGGTAGCGCGGCGTGCAGCTCAAAGAGGTGGGTGCCGAATGCAAGATTGCGGGGGTCCCCAGCGGCGGATCCTTTGGATAGGGGATAAGATATCTGAGGGCCGGAGTACCCCTTTAAAGGGGGTGTCTAGGATTAGAAAAACATGGCTGCTTTCATCCAACACCAACACAGGTTGTGTCTGATATTGCAGCTCAGGTCCATTGCATTGAATAGAGCTGAGCAGCAATACCCACAAATGTTACAGGTACGGCGTTGTCTTTGGAAGAAAGCAGCCATTTTGTTGTGATCCTGCACAGGCCATTTAATTGTATCTCACATACATAATGATACCCACTATACTGTCAGCCATGGCAGTATTGCAGTGCTCAACTAAAAGTTCCCATTTACTTAAGTCAAAAGTTGTCTGAACAGCTAATATGGTGGCCCCTGACTCCCTGATGATGTTGGAGGAGTAAGGGGCCGGACCTGTTAGGCTCGGTTCACATATGTCTGGCGTCACCAATGCCACAATGTAACAACCAATGCCACAACTGATGATAATGTGCAAATATTAGTATCAGTTGTTTCGGATTCAGCGTCCACTATTTCTGAATGCCGGACAGGGGAGCGCAGAAAGATGATTTTCCCAGTCCGTCCATCGCGCACCATGTCCAACCATCTGGCGCTCAAATTGAGGTGTTATATGAATGGGAACTGTTCTATTCATATAAACAGGATCCGTTATAACCTCTGTTTACCTCTCATGCTTTTCCTACAGCACCGGAGGGACCATAGATATCAACTGCCCAATCTTGATGTTCTCAGATTGATGAGCCATCACCAGAGCCATCTGGCCATAATAAATGTTCATGTGTATGGAGAGTTCAGAAGGGACAGCTGTCAGCTGAACAAATGGCAGACTCTCCTAGAAGTGGGCAGATACAGGCAAACTGTACTGGCAGAGAACAGATACAGACAGACTCTACTAGCAGAGCTCAGATACAGACAAACTCTACTAGCAGAGAGCTGATACAGACAGACTACTAACAGAGCTCAGATACAGACAGACTCTACTAGCAGAGCTCAGATACAGACTCTACTAGCAGAGCTCACGTACAGACAGACTCTACTAGCAGAGCTCAGATACAGGCAGACTCTACTAGCAGAGCTCAGATACAGACTCTACTAGCAGAGCTCAGATACAGGCAGACTCTACTAGCAGAGCTCAGATACAGACTCTACTAGCAGAGCTCACGTACAGACAGACTCTACTAGCAGAGCTCAGATACAGGCAGACTCTACTAGCAGAGCTCAGATACAGGCAGACTCTACTAGCAGAGAGCAGATACAGACAGACTCTACTAGCAGAGCTCAGATACAGGCAGAATCTACTAGCAGAGCTCAGATACAGACAGACTCTACTAGCAGAGCTCAGATACAGGCAGACTCTACTAGCAGAGAGCAGATACATGCAGACTCTACTAGCAGAGCACAGATACAGGCAGACGCTACTAGCAGAGCTCAGATACAGGCAGACTCTACTAGCAGAGAGCAGATACATGCAGACTCTACTAGCAGAGACCAGATACAGACAAACTCTACTAGCAGAGCTCATATACAGGCAGACTCTACTAGCAGAGAGCAGATGCAGACAGACTCTACTAGCAGAGCTATGATACAGGCAGACTCTACTAGCAGAGAGCAGATACAGGCAGACTCTACTAGCAGAGAGCAGATACATGCAGACTCTACTAGCAGAGCGCAGATACAGACAGACTCTAATAGCAGAGCGAAGATAAAGGCAGACTCTACTAGCAGAGAGCAGATACATGCAGACTCTACTAGCAGAGCGCAGATACAGACAGACTCTAATAGCAGAGCGAAGATAAAAGCAGACTCTACTAGCAGAGAGCAGATACAGACACTCTATTAGCAGAGTGTAAAATACAGGCAGATTCTACTAGCAGAGCGCAGATACAGACAGACTCTTATAGCAGAGCGCAGATAAAGGCAGGCTCTACTAGCAGAGAGCAGATACAGACAGACTCTAATAGCAGAGCGCAGATAAAGGCAGACTCTACTAGCAGAGAGCAGATACAGACACTCTATTAGCAGAGTGTAAAATACAGGCAGATTCTACTAGCAGAGCGCAGATACAGACAGACTCTTATAGCAGAGACCAGATACAGGTAGGTTCTACTAGCAGAGTGTAGATACAGGAAGACTCTAATTGCATAGTGATGATCAGTGAATGCAACCCAAGCAGTGCTTATAAAAGTACTCTAGAGGGACTTAGAAAGTGTGTTTTAAAGTATAACACCCACCCACTTACCTCCAGTAAAAATATTATCTTTTAATGACCACAGATAAATTTTTTTTTTTTACGGTGGCCATTAAGGGTACTTAATCTAGCCTCCCAAGTAGGATTTGATGCTGGTTGTATAAACTGTAGCACATCTCGAAAACTGCTGAATTTTACATGATTTCTACCATCAGGTTGCTGTAACCGCATGCTCGGAGTTAAAGGGGTATTCCAGGCCAAAACTTTTTTTTATGTATCAACTGGCTCCGGAAAGTTAAACAGATTTGTAAATTACTTCTATTAAAAAATCTTAATCCTTCCAAGAGTTATTAGCTTCTGAAGTTGAGTTGTTGTTTTCTGTCTAACTGCTCTCTGATGACTCACGTCCCGGGAGCTGTGCAGTTCCTATGGGGATATTCTCCCATCATGCACAGCTCCCGGGACTTGACATCATCATTGAGCAGTTAGACAGAAAACTTCAGAAGCTAATAACTATTGGAAGGATTAAGATTTTTTAATAGAAGTAATTTACAAATCTGTTTAACTTTCCGGAGCCAGTTGATATATATATATAAAAAAAAAGGTTTTGCCTGGAATACCCCTTTAAAGTTTTGCAACATCCAGAGGGCCACAGTTTGAGACCACTGTACTAAGAAGGGAAACTTAAAGTGAAACTGTCTGGTGACTGGGAGTTCCCAGAGGCACTCCCAATGTATCTGGTGGTCTGGGAATTTCCTGGCTGATTTTATCTGGACTCTTAGGCTAGGTTCAGACTACGGAATCCCGGGCAGAAAATTTCCGCCCGGAGATTCCGAGTGCAGCCAGCCCTGACTGAATCAGTTGGCGCTAGGACCGCGCGGACACTGCGGTCTCCAATAGACTGCAATGTGTTCCGCGCGGATTTCCGCCTGAAGAAAGAGCAACCCCTTTCTTCAGGCGGAAATTTCCAAGCGGATTTTCCATTCACAAATTCCGCTTCACAAATTCCGAAGTGTGAATTTGTGAACGGAAACCCATTCACTACACTATACATTTTAGCAGGCGGAATTTCCGCCTGCAATTCCTCTTGAAATTGCAGGCGGAAATTCCGTAGGGTACGTTCACACGTGCGTATTTTTGCTGCAGATTTTTCTGCCCATTGACTTCAATGGATAGCAAAATCTGCTGAAGAAAATCTGCAGCAGAAAATATGCACGTGTGAACGCACCCTTAAATGGCAAATTAGGGAAACAGGGAGTTCTTTCCACAAGGCGG
Source organism: Hyla sarda (assembly GCF_029499605.1). NCBI lineage: Eukaryota > Metazoa > Chordata > Amphibia > Anura > Hylidae > Hyla > Hyla sarda. The sequence goes on from NC_079199.1 coordinate 15,990,114, forward strand.
GTTGCCAGACGATATGTCAGCAATACAGTTACACGTTCTTTCCACTTAAGGATGCAGCCAAGTTTTGTTTTTTTACTTTCATTTTCTCCTCCTCGCCTTCTAAGAGCCATAACTTTTTTTTTTACTTTTCAATCTGCATCGCTTTGTGAGGGCTTATTTATTTATAGGACAAGTTGTATTTTTTAATGACACTATTTATTAAACCGTATAATTTATAGAGAAACATTTAAAAAAATATTTATTTTGGAGGCTTCATATTGATATGTTGAAAGAGGCTCAGTTTAAAGGGGTTGTCCAGAATTGGAAAAATGCTGCTTTTTTTTTTTCTTGCAAAAGCAGCACCCCTACTGTCCACAGGTTGTGTGTAGTACTGCACCTCAGTCCTATTCACGTCAATGGAGTTGAGTTGCAATTGCGTTGGCTGTCCGGGAATGCTGGGAGTGGATGTTTTGCAACATCCGGAGGGCCACAGTATGAGACCACTGTACTAAGAAGTGAAACTGAAAGTGAAACTGTCTAGTGACTGGGAGTTTCCCAATGTCTCTGATGGGCTGGGAATTTTCTGGCTGATTTTATCTGGACTCTTAAATGACAAATTAGAGAAACAGGGAATTCTTTCCACAAGGCGGGTTGCCAGACGATATGTTAACAATACAGTAATACGTTCTTTCCACTTTTTTTCTTGAAAAAACAGCACCCCTACTGTCCACAGGTTGTGTGTAGTACTGCAGCTCAGTCCTATTCACGTAAATGGAGCTGAGTTGCAATACCAGACACAACCTGTGGGCAGAAGTGGTGCTGGTTTTGCAAGAAAGAAGCAGCATTTTTCTAATCCTGGACAAGTCCTAAGATATGTTCCCCAGAAGATCCACTGTTGAATTCAGTGAATCATGCAGTGGGGGCGGGGCATCGCAGGGGTCGGTGCCTAGTGACTCCATTTCACTAGAATGTGAAGTTACAGACAATGAATATGTAAATTGCGCCGATGAAGCCCCACCCCAGCGAAGCCCCACCCCCACTGCCGATTCACTGAATTATGTGTGGGGGACATATCTCAGGACCTACTGGACATATTTAAGTAAGTGACCCCTTGTTGGACTCCTGTTCACCCACACTTCTCAACAGCTAATAGCAGTTTAATGTAACCTTTTCCTTGCTGTGATCCTGCAGCTGCTTCTATTTGTTATTCTCACTTGGCACTGTGTAAACACAGTGCATCAGTAACCCTTTCTTTCTCCACATGCCATCTATAGTAGTGTAAGGGAAATGAAGCCCTTTAGGTACACTACTGGCAAACAGCCCAAACTTGGTCCCAGACCCTAAACTGGAGAGAAAGAGAAATAGTTGCCCCCATGGAGGGGACTCTTAGGGGCACAGTAACAGACAACAAACTAATAGAACCATGCAGGTTTTTATAAATCTTTTGAAACAATAAGTACATTTTACCAATGTTTATAAACTAGCACTGGAAAGACGAAACACCAACTGCAATGCTGTATTCTAAGCGATATAATACTATGTATATTCCTTTGCAGGCTGTGCGTACTCAGGGTTGGCTCAGAGAACTTTGATCCTTTGCTATTTGGAAACTGGTTTTCAGACAGTGGGAACAAGATTGTATCTGCTAGACGGGTAAGTAGCTTCACATTTACACACAATAATAGGCCGGGATATGGAGGAATGAGGGAACAGGCTATACGACATGGTATATTGATAACCAGATCTTATAATATGCTGCCATTATTAGCATCCTCACCAGTAGAGGTAATGACCAAAAGAATAAGTCAAAAGAAGGCCCCCCAAAAAATGGCTGAAAAAAATGCTGTATAATTAGACCAAATGGTGTTTGGTATCTTTTTTTCAGCTGTTTTGAGGGCAATTTTTGAGGTTCCAAAAAATGTCTGAAAGAAAAACTATGTGGTGTGGTGCACAGCTTTGTTTGTTTAATAAATATATTACTCTCCAGTTGCCCTAAACACTATCACTACTCTTTCATTTGACTTCATAACATGTTTGCATATCAGTTATCACTGGCTGGGGGCTCGTCCGGGATGCTCCAACTGGGAAAGTCCATTCCTATTTGAGGGGGAAAAGAATAATATGGGCTCGTTCAGAATGCCGTTGTGCTTCGGTAAATGGAGCTCTATCAGTTAGTCCCTTGAAAGGACGGGAGTTTACAGCATATAGGGGGTTGTATATGATGTTTGTTTGTTTTTTTGGAGGGGGGTTATGTTTAGTTTTTTACAGATACTGCACCACTCTTCTGACTCTCTCTACTATTCCAGTGTAGTTGCATAAACAGCCTATAGGCAAGAGTGTTGCTGTTTCAGGGAAAAACAAATATTGATTGTATATATACAGTACATTGAATAAATATTAAAGTAGATCATAAATTGTATTTACAGTAATGAAACCCATCATCTTTCCATTACAGGATATAATGTACAGGACATTCGTGGAAATTCTACAGAGCGAAATTGTGTGGATTTCGTATCCGAAACATGAGGTTCGGTATTATTTCACCGATGTCTTGGAGGTAACATATGACCTGGATATGTTATTGTTTCTATATCAGTTTGCTATTTCATAATTGTATGTCAATACATGGATTGAATGATGGCTGCTTAAAGGGGGACTCCAGAGGATAATCTGGACCTTAATCAAATTAACTGGTGGCAGAAAGTTAAACAGATTCGTTAATTACTTCTATATAAAAATCTTAATCCTTCCAGTATGTATCAGCTGCTGTATGCTCCACAGGAAGTTGTGTAGTTCTTTCCAGTCTGAACACAGTGTTCTCTGCTGACACCTATGTCCGTGTCAGGAACTGTCCAGAGCTGGAGAAAAAGCCCTTAAAGGGGTACTCTGCTGCTCCAGAGGTCGGAACATTTTGTTCCGATCACATGGAGCAGGTGGCGGTGTTGTGACATCACTGCCATGCCCCTAGTGACATCATACCACGCCCCCTCAATGCAAGTCTATAGGAGGGGGCATGGCAGCTGCCACTCCCCCTCCCATAGACTTTCATTGAGGGGGCCTGGTGTAACATCACGAGGGGCGTGGCAGTGATGTCACGACCCTGCCGCCAGCGTTCTGAAGGAACGCTAGGTGCTGCACAGAGATCGCGGGTTTCCACGACCCCTGCGATCAGACATCTTATCCCCAATCCTGACAGAGAATTAAGGAAACTGAATCGTGTCCTCTCTTCAAATTTAGGAAGGAACTAGGATACGCAAAGCAGTGGAAGTCCTTGGGGACACCATAGTTTCTAGGCTACAATCCTTATTTTGGGAGGAGTTTTTGCACTTTGTGACCAGGTAATAAATAATATGTGTTTGCTGATTAAATCATTTTCATATATACCTTACACTATAATGTTGCTTAAACGAGTATTACAGTTTTCAGCAGATAAACATTGTTCTTTGTATAATAAACAGAAATACAATTTTCCAATACATGAGCTGATGCATGAGATTTTGTCAACTTCACAAACTATGTAACTATGTAACCTCCATGACCTTCCATGGCAAGGTGGGGAGCACAAGGTCTCTAACATCAACCAGCTCTGTGATGTCATCATGGAGGAGGGAAGAGGACTCCAGGGACAACCTGTGAAGAGCTGGTGAACTCCATGTCCAAGAGGCTTAAGGCAGAGCTGGACAATAATGGTGACCACACAAAATATAGACACTTTGGGCCCAATCTGGACGTTTTCACCTAAGGTTGTCTTCACTTTTGTGGCAAAGGTTTAGATATTTATGGTGTGTGTTGAGTTATTTTGAGGATACACATATAATGTGAGGGGTGGAGTCACTTATGGGAGATACTGTATATAATGTGAGGGGTGGAGTCACTTATGGGATATACTGTATATATAATGTGAGGGGTGGACTCACTTATGGGAAATACTGTATTTATAATGTGAGGGGTGGACTCACTTATGGGATATACTGTATATATAATGTGAGGGGTGGAGTCACTTATGGGAGATACTGTATATATAATGTGAGGGGTGGACTCACTTATGGGATATACTGTATATATAATGTGAGGGGTGGAGTCACTTATGGGAGATACTGTATATATAATGTGAGGGGTGGACTCACTTATGGGAGATACTGTATATAATGTGAGGGGTGGACTCACTTATGGGAGATACTGTATATATAATGTGAGGGGTGGAGTCACTTATGGTAGATACTGTATATAATGTGAGGGGTGGACTCACTTATGGGAGATACTGTATATATAATGTGAGGGGTGGAGTCACTTATGGGATATACTGTATATATAATGTGAGGGGTGGACTCACTTATGGTAGATACTGTATATAATGTGAGGGGTGAAGTCACTTATGGGAGATACTGTATATAATGTGAGGGGTGGACTCACTTATGGGAGATACTGTATATATAATGTGAGGGGTGGAGTCACTTATGGGATATACTGTATATATAATGTGAGGGGTGGAGTCACTTATGGGAGATACTGTATATATAATGTGAGGGGTGGACTCAGTTATGGGAGATACTGTATATATAATGTGAGGGGTGGACTTACTTATGGGGGATACTATATATATAATGTGAGGGGTGGACTCAGTTATGGGATATACTGTATATATAATGTGAGGGGTGGAGTCACTTATGGGAGATACTGTATATATAATATGAGGGGTGGAGTCACTTATGGGATATACTGTATATATAATGTGAGGGGTGGAGTCACTTATGGGAGATACTGTATATATAATGTGAGGGGTGGACTCAGTTATGGGAGATACTGTATATATAATGTGAGGGGTGGACTTACTTATGGGGGATACTATATATATAATGTGAGGGGTGGACTCAGTTATGGGATATACTGTATATATAATGTGAGGGGTGGAGTCACTTATGGGAGATACTGTATATAATGTGAGGGGTGGAGTCACTTATGGGGGATAGTGTATATATAATGTGAGGGGTGGACTCACTTATGGGATATACTGTATATAATGTGAGGGGTGGACTCACTTATGGGAGATACTGTATATATAATGTGAGGGGTGGACTCACTTATGGTAGATACTGTATATAATGTGAGGGGTGGAGTCACTTATGGGAGATACTGTATATATAATGTGAGGGGTGGACTCACTTATGGTAGATACTGTCTATAATGTTAGGGGTGAAGTCACTTATGGGAGATACTGTATATAATGTGAGGGGTGGACTCACTTATGGGATATACTGTATATATAATGTGAGGGTTGGAGTCACTTATGGGATATACTGTATATATAATGTGAGGGGTGGACTCACTTATGGGAGATACTGTATATAATGTTAGGGGTGAAGTCACTTATGGGAGATACTGTATATAATGTGAGGGGTGGACTCACTTATGGGATATACTGTATATATAATGTGAGGGGTGGACTCACTTATGGGAGATACTGTATATATAATGTGAGGGGTGGACTCACTTATGGGATATACTGTATATATAATGTGAGGGGTGGAGTCACTTATGGGATATACTGTATATATAATGTGAGTGGTGGACTCACTTATGGGAGATACTGTATATATAATATGAGGGGTGGACTCACTTATGGGAGATACTGTATATATAATGTGAGGGGTGGACTCACTTATGGGAGATACTGTATATAATGTGAGGGGTGGAGTCACTTATGGGAGATACTGTATATAATGTGAGGGGTGGACTCACTTATGGGGGATAGTGTATATATAATGTGAGGGGTGGACTCACTTATGGGAGATACTGTATATAATGTGAGGGGTGGAGTCACTTATGGGAGATACTGTATATAATGTGAGGGGTGGAGTCACTTATGGGAGATACTGTATATATAATGTGAGGGGTGGACTCACTTATGGGATATACTGTATATATAATGTGAGGGGTGGAGTCACTTATGGGAGATACTGTATATATAATGTGAGGGGTGGACTCACTTATAGGAGATACTGTATATAATGTGAGAGGTGGACTCACTTATGGGGGATAGTGTATATATAATGTGAGGGGTGGACTCACTTATGGGAGATACTGTATATATAATGTGAGGGGTGGACTCACTTATGGGAGATACTGTATATATAATGTGAGGGGTGGAGTCACTTATGGGAGATACTGTATATAATGTGAGGGGTGGAGTCACTTATGGAATATACTGTATATAATGTGAGGGGTGGACTCACTTATGGGAGATACTGTATATAATGTGAGGGGTGGAGTCACTTATGGGATATACTGTATATATAATGTGAGGGGTGGACTCTCTTATGGGAGATACTGTATATATAATGTGAGGGGTGGAGTCACTTATGGGATATACTGTATATATAATGTGAGGGGTGGAGTCACTTATGGGATATACTGTATATATAATGTGAGGGGTGGACTCACTTATGGGAGATACTGTATATAATGTGAGGGGTGGACTCACTTATGGGAGATACTGTATATATAATGTGAGGGGTGGACTCACTTATGGGATATACTGTATATATAATGTGAGGGGTGGAGTCACTTATGGGAGATACTGTATATATAATGTGAGGGGTGGACTCACTTATAGGAGATACTGTATATAATGTGAGAGGTGGACTCACTTATGGGGGATAGTGTATATATAATGTGAGGGGTGGAGTCACTTATGGGAGATACTGTATATGTATGTATGAGTGTGTATACAGTAGATATATATATATATATATATATATATATATATATAGGGGAGACATACTTGGTTATCTGAGTTCACAAAACACAAGAAACAAGATATGTAGAGATACGGAAACATTCAATACAACAGGGAAATGCATTGATACTTGGAAATATAGAATTATATTTAGTAGGTAAAAAGGGGATGTGTGATGAAGGAATCTATCCAGTGGTCACAGCTACATGATCTGCGCGGAACAGACTTTCAGTTCATGATTTCTGTCATAAAACAATTGAAAACCACAAACTGTAAACGACAGCCGACTGCTCTATAGTATTCCCTGGTATCTGCTAGACGTATGTGACATAATTATATTTATATTACATTATATTATAAACTTATATTACATTACTAGACCTATATTACATTGCTATATTTATATTACATTCACAGACTAAGTTTCTACTTGTTTTTTTTATTTTTATGGAAAAACGCCAAGAAAAATGCCAATTCTGCCGCATGGCGTTTTTTCGGCCAAAAAACGCTGCTGGTAGATGTTAGCTGTAAATCAATGAGAAATCGCAAAATTCTTTTTCCACTTGACGTTTTTCAGTTTGGCGTTTTTTTTTATCCTTTTGGCGTTTTTTCATTCTTTTTTGGCATTTTTCAGCTCCTTGGCGGTTTTGCAAAATCGCAGCATATTTCCCTGAAATCTTGGAGTTTTTCTCCCATAGAAGTCTATGGGAGTAAAAAAAACGCCAAGAAAAACGCCATGTGGCTTTTAACTTTAGAGTTTTTTCAATTGGACAAAAAAGTGATGGAGATACTTTTTTAATAACATTTCGTAGGGTACCATTAAAAAAATAATAATAAAAAAGACACAGTAGTGATGGAGAAAATTGTATTTAATGAAATTGATTTTTTTTATAACAAAATTTTTATTAATTTTTAAACAGGGATCAATTTATGTGGGCGGGCATGGCACTAAAAATGTAGCCGGCAATAATAAAAATGTAGTGTGTGTGTGTGTGTGTGTTTCACTTATTATTCTTTATTTTTTAGGTGGTATTACTACTCCCCAGCAAGGAACACACACTGTTCCATAATGGGAGTAGTAGTACCTGTAATAATTGACAGATCGCCCCAGATTCGGTTGTGATCTTTCTGTATAATGTATAGATGTGGCCGGCCGCTCCTCTATGGTCCCCGTATATATACACCTATTCATATTTCCCGCAGAGAGCTGTGATTGGCCATATGGTTCCAGCCAATCACAATTCTGCGGGAAATATGAGTAGGTGTATATATACTCCAGGGGAGGGGACCATAGAGGAGCGGCCGGCCGCATCTATACATTATACAAGAAGATCACAGCGGGTGTCAGGAGAGACATCCGCTGTGATCTTTCCTTAACTGCAGGTGCTACTACTCCCAACATGGAACAGAGTGTGCTCCATGATGGAAGTGATAGTACCTGCATTAATAGACAGATCACAGTGGGTATCACTCCTGACACCCGATGCGATCGTCCTATCTATAGCAGAGATGTAGAGCGGCTCTATACAACACTCACATTTCTGCACTATACTCCGGCCAGTGATGTGAATAGAACATCACTCATTCATATTTCCCGCAGAGAGCTTTGATTGGCTGCAACCATCCGGCCAATCACCACTCTGGGCGGAAAATATGAATGAGTTATGTTCTATTCACATCACTGGCCGAAGTATAGTGCAGAGATGTGAGCGCTGTATAGAGCCGCATCTCTGCAATATTATGGACGATCGCAACGGGCGTTATGGCTATTAGTACCAGTACTACTACTCCCATCATGGAACAGTGTGTTCCATGCTGGGAGTAGTAGTAATACCTTAAAAAAAAAAAGTGAAACACACACACACTTTATTAAAAATTTATAAAAATTTTGTTGTAAAAAATATAAAGTTAAATACATTATTTTTCCATCACTGCTGCATCTATTTTTTTTTTCTTGTGGTACCCAACAAATTTTGGGTCCCAAAAAAAAAAAAAAATGGGGCTGAAGGGGCCATAAATGCAATTTCCACACAAATGAAAAAACACCAGAAAAAACGCCAGACGCAGGAAATTGCACTGGCGTTTTTTCAGTCGTTTTTTTTTTCAAACCAAAAAACGCAGGACAAAAAACCAAGTAGAAACTTAGCCTTAAAGTGCACTCCAACTTAAGCCTCATGCAGCCATCATAGGGCTCTGTTTTCTCTGGATCAATCTTAGGACAAGAATGGCGCTGTGTATAGAAGTGCCAGCAACTACTTGTGTCTAACTGCGGCAGTAGGAATGGGCATGGAGCAATGTGTGCAAAAAAAAAAGTCTAAATATTATGGTTTCACAGTTCAAACTTTTCAGAATTGGGAACAAACAAACTGCACAAAACTGTGACCAGGAGGGAAGTGTATAATGCAGCGCGGGAGCGGGAACGCCACATGAGCCTACACTGGGCTAATATATATATCTATGTGTATGCTTTCTCTATAGATATAAAACATTCCTAACTGAGAAACTAGGAGGACTGACCTCTGAGAATGGGATTTGCGTTGGGATAAGAATTGTTAAGAATTGCTGCATTTTACGGTAATTGCCATTTATGTCTTTAATATTTTAAAATTTGTCTCTATCTATCTCATACAGTGGGGATCAAAAGTTTGGGCACCCCAGGTAAAAATGTGTATTAATGTGCATAAAGCCAAGGAAAGATGGAAAAATCTCCAAAAGGCATCAAATTACAGATTAGACATTCTTATAATATGTCAACAAAAGTTAGATTTTATTTCCATCATTTACACTTTCAAAATAACAGATAACAAAAAAATGGCGTCTGCAAAAGTTTGGGGCACCCTGCAGAATTTATAGCATGCACTGCCCCCTTTGCAAAGCTGAGTCCTGCCAGTGTAATGGATTGTTCTCAATCATCATCTGGGAAGACCAGGTGATGTCAATCTCAAAGGTTTTAAATGCCCAGACTCATCTGGCCTTGCCCCAACAATCAGCACCATGGGTTCTTCTATGCAGTTGTCTAGAAATCTGAAACTGAAAATAGTTGATGCTCACAAAGCTGGAGAAGGCTATAAGAAGATAGCAAAACGTTTTCAGACGTCAATATCCTTTGTTCGGAATGTAATTAAGAAATGGCAGTCATCAGGAACAGTGGAAGTTAAAGCAAGATCTGGAAGACCAAGAAAAATATCAGACAGAATAGCTTGCAGGATTGTGAGAAAAACAATTCAAAGCCCACGTTTGACTGCACAATCCCTCCAGAAAGATCTGGCAGACACTGGAGTTGTGGTACACTATTCCACTATAAAGAGATACTTGTACAAATATGGTCATCATGGAAGAGTCAACAGAAGAAAACCTCTTCTACGTCATCACCACAAAAATCAGCGTTTGAACTTTGCAAATGAACATATAGACAAGCCTGATGCATTTTGGAAACAAGTTCTTTGGACCGATGAAGTTAAAATTAAACTTTTTGGCCGGAATTAGCAAAGTTTGGAGAAGGGGAACAGAATTTAATTAAAAGAACCTCTGTCCAACGATTAAGCATGGGGGTGGATCAATCATCCTTTGGGGTTGTATTGCAGCCAGTGGCACAGGGAACATCTCACGAGTAGAAGGAAAAATGGATTCAATACATTTCAGCAAATTTTGGATGCTAACTTGATGCCATCTGTGAAAAAGCTGAAGTTAAAGAGAGGATGACTTCTACAAATGGATAATGATCCTAAACACACCTCAAAATCCATGGGGGATTACATCAAGAGGCGTAAACTGAAGGTTTTTCCATGGCCTTCACAATCTACTGACCTCAACATAATTGAAAATCTATGGATAGACCTTAAAAGAGCAGTGCGTGACAGACAGCCCAGAAATCTGAAAGAACTGGAAGACTTTTGTAAGGAAGAATGGGCAAAGATACCTCAAACAAGAATTGAAAGACTCTTGGCTGGCTACAAAAAGCGTTTACAAGCTGTGATACTTGCCAAAGGGGGCAGTACAAGACATTAACTCTGCAGGGTGCCCAAACTTTTGCAGACGCCATTTTTTTGTTTTCTGTTATTTAGAAAGTGTAAATGATGGAAATAAAATCTAACTTTTGTTGACATATTATAAGAATGTTTAATTTGTAATTTGATGCCTTTTGGAGATTTTTCAATCTTTCCTTGGCTTCTTTATGCACATTAATACAAATTTTTACCTGGGGTGCCCAAACCTTTGATCCCCACTGTATCTATCTATCTATCTCATATCTATCTATCTATCTCATATCTATCTATCTATCTCATATCTATCTATCTATCTATCTCATAACTATCTATCTCATATATATCTATCTATCTATCTCATATATCTATCTATCTATCATATCTATCTATCTATCTCATATATCTATCTATTTATCTATCTATCATATCTATCTATCTATCTATCTATCATATCTATCTATCTATCTATCTATCTAAAGAAAAAATCTTGTCCACAGCACCAAAGTTCATGAAAAAATATGTGTTTTTTATTCCATAAAAGGTGTCAATACAACAGCGACGTTTCAGTCAGCTCAACCTGACCTTTCTCAAGCATCAGGTTGAGCTGACTGAAACGTCGCTGTTGTATTGACACCTTTTATGGAATAAAAAACACATATTTTTTTATGAACTTTGGTGCTGTGGACAAGATTTTTTCTTCTGTTTGAACGATGATCCCCTAACCAAGGATCCAGGAGCTGCGTGCACCCCCTTACGATAATAATTTTTTTCTTCTATTGGCTGTGCTGTTCTTCTTCTACTACTATCTATCTATCTATCTATGTATCTATTCATATAGAAACACACAAACCATAAGTTCTGTGGAATATAAATGACAGAATGATTTATACAGTAATAAGTAATGTAGATTTATTACCTTCACTGTTCCCCGATCCCTATGTAAACAACGATCATAGGAAATTATTGTTTTACTATGACCCTAATGACGTGTCCTAAATGTGGAGACGACTCTTCCTGTAAATACATATTTCTGTTTCCAAAGCACAGCAATGACAATCCAAGGTGCTCGCCAATCTGTCGTTGTATTGATAGACAATGGGGGAGATTGATCAAAACCTGGGCAGAGGAAAAGTTGCTGAGTTGCCCATAGCAACCAATCAGGTCACTACTTTCATTTTTGAAAATGCCTGTGAAAAATGAAAGAAGCGATCTGATTGGTTGCTATGGGCAACTCAGCAACTTTTCCTCTGCACAGGTTTTGATAAATCTCCCCTATAGACCAGTGGTGTCAAACTGTGGCCCTCCAGATGTTGCAAAACTTCAACTCCCAGCATGCCCGGACAGCCAACGGCTGTCCGGGCATGCTGGGAGTTGAAGTTTTGCTACCACATGGAGGGCCACAGTTTGAGACCACTGGTCTTTAGGGGAGGTTTACATCTGGAGGGCCACATTTTGAGACCACTGGTCCATAGGGGAGACTTAAAGGGGTATTCCAGGCAAAAACTTTATTTATATATATATATATATATATATATATATATGTATATATATATATATCAACTGGCTCCGGAAAGTTAAACAGATTTGTAAATTACTTCTATTAAAAAATCTTAATCCTTCCAATAGTTATTAGCTTCTGAAGTTGAGTTGTTGTTTTCTGTCTAACTGCTTTCTGATGACTCACGTCCTGGGAGCTGTGCAGTTCCTATGGGGATATTCTCCCATCATGCACAGCTCCCGGGACGTGACATCATCATTGAGCAGTTAGACAGAAAACTTCAGAAGCTAATAACTATTGGAAGGATTAAGATTTTTTAATAGAAGTAATTTACAAATCTGTTTAACTTTCCGGAGCCAGTTGATATATAAAAAAAAAGTTTTTGCCTGGAATACCCCTTTAAATAACAAATATTTGGCTGCTTGCAGCCACCACTAGGCCTAAAGCAATGGGATCTATATAAATATGTGCTTAGTGTGTAGTGTATTTATCATATAACTTGTATTATATTACTTTATGCTTGGAGATCTGTCACCCAATAGGTAGTGCACTTACTAAACTGATGACTATGAGCCGCCTAACACACTCTTGGCCCCCGGGTGGTACCAAATTGCCCAAATTTAATGCCAGAATGCCAATGCAGATGGATCATATACTTGTACTCAGGTTTATGTATGGTAAATGAATACAGCAGATAGCATATTCATATTAATGTTTCAATATCAGGCCCCTTTAATATCCTGTTAAGGTCGGCTGCTGGTGAGGCCTTAAAATGTGAGTGACTGCCGCTGTAAACTGCTGAGTGTCGACACAAGCAAAAAACACCAAAATGTTGGTTTATATCTCCTTCTCAGCATACTGGCTAAGGAAATGTCCCAAGGAGTTCTGTTTATCATACGGAAGTAGATTGGCTTTTACATTTGTCAAAAAAGGGGAGGTTAGTTATCACCTCAAAATCATCATGTTATGTTTTGATTGGATATATGAATATTGCATCTGTATATATTAGCATATTAGGCATTCATTTCTTTCTTAGCCATAGGTCACTTATGTTGCCATTTTCCTATTCTACCAGAAAATTCAGGATGTATTCGTCCTTCTGCACAGTCTATATTTCTTCAAATGTATTGTCTCTAACTTCCAACTCCTTCTTTATCTTGCGTCTTTTGGCCTCATCCCAAGGTCCTCATCTTTGTTACAAGCAAATAGCAAGCTGATATGTCTCATAAGGAAAATTATATATTATTTTTAATATATTTATATTGATCAGCAATCAAAATCATAATGGTCATCCTTATCAATCTTAAGGATCCTCAGTTTCAGATTGTGGGGGTCTGACCGCTAAGGCGCCCCCCCCCCCCCCCCTCGCGCGATCTCCCGTACGGGGCCCCGGTTCTCCATCCAAATGGCACATTGACCACCGCACAAAATGGCGGCCAACACACCCCCTCAATGCAGCTCTATAAGAGAGCCGGAGATTGCTGAGTGCACCTCTCTCCCATAGAGCTGCATTCAGGGGGTGTGTCGGCTGCCGCTTCGTGTGGTTGTCCACGCAACATTTGGAGAGCTGGGACCCTGTACGGGAGATCCAACTGCTGGGATCCCCCGCAATCTGAAACCCATTAGGATAGGGGTTAAGTTTTAATATACCGGAGATCTCCTTTAAAGGGGTACTCTGGTGGAAAAAAAAAATTTTTAATCAACTGGTACCAGAAAGTTAAATATATTACTTCTATTAAAAATCTTAATCCTTCCAGTACATATTAGCTGCTGAATACTACAGAGGAAATTCTTTTGTTTTTGGAAGACTGTGCTCTCTGCTGACATCACGAGCACAGTGCTCTCTGCTGACACCTCTGTCCATTTTAGGAACTGTCCAGAGCAGCATATGTTTGCTGTGGGGTTTTTCTCCTACTCTGGAAAGTTCTTAAATGGAAGTGTCAGCAGAGAGCACTGTGCTCGTGATGTCAGCAGAGAGCAAAGTGTTCGAAAAAGAATAGAATTTCCTCTGTAGTATTCAGCAGCTAATAAGCACTGGAAGGATTAAGATTTTTTTAATAGAAGTAATTTACAAGTCTGTTTAACTTTCTGGCACCAGTTGATTTAAAAAATAAAAATAAATTTCCACCGGAGTAGCCCTTTACGTTGGCCATACACATAAGTTAGTGTGCGCCAGTGACAGGAATGGTGGTTGGGGATCGCTATACTTTTCCAAAAGTACCTGTTGAATGTGGACACCAGGTTTCAGAAAGGAGATATGGGAATCCAGAGATAGATAAATCCTTGACGAGATTTATCTTGCTAGGGAATTTGGTAAGTCATGTGATCAGGCCTGGATTTTTATGAGATGAAATGCGGGTTTGGCAGTGGGGCCTTTCATTCCCTTCCTGGCGCAGATTAGCATTAAAAGCATTGACGTTCAACAAGATGGTTATAGAATATCGCTATTGGCCATGCTATAGCAGAAGAATAGTACATCAGTATGACAGATAACGTTCTGCACAGCTGTAATATGGAAAGTGACAATAACCAAGAATGCGGGGGAGCTCATGTGATGCTTAGATTTACCATAAACCTATTTTGGGTATGAGAGAGTTAAGTTAGGCTGTGAAATGAGTGTGTGGAAGGCAACTGAAAAGCAAATAGTAACATCTGTTACCAAAACTATAGCCTTTTATTTGGATCCAGTTTCCAATCTCCTGGGGAGGCTATCTGCTAGACCAGTGCTTCCCAACCAGTGTGCCTCCAGCTGTTGCAAAACTACAACTTCCAGCATTCCCAGACAGCCGTTGGCTTCATAAACAGCAGAAGCCGGCTGCAATTTACAGCTGAAACCCACCTGCAGTGGCTGGGATCAGAGATATCTTAAATTCCAATTGAAGGAGTACTGTAGTGAAATTAAAGGGGTACTCCGGTGGAAAACTTTTTTTTTTATCAACTGGTGCCAAACAGTTAAACATATTTGTAAATCACTTCTATTAAAAAATCATAATCCTTCCAATACTTATTAGTGGCTGTATACTACAGAGGAAATGCTTTTCTTTTTGGATTTCTCTTCTGTCACGACCACAGTGCTCTCAGCTGCCCTCTACTGTCCATTTTAGGAACTGTCCAGAGCAGAAGAACATCCCCAAGCATTTCCTATCGCTTAAAATATCACACTATTGCCACCTCTACATGTTTCGCCGTATCAACAGCTTTCTCAAGAGGCAATGGTGGCCACCATTGCCTCTTGAGAAAGCCGTTGATACGGCGAAACATGTAGAGGCGGCAATAGTGTGATATTTTAAGCGATACCTGATTGTTCAATTCACAGCGGCAACTGCAGGGCTGCATTATTAGAAAGCGGAGAAGTGTTCTCCTTATATTAAGTGTGTTACATAGTTACATAGTTAGTTACATAGTTAGTATGGTTGAAAAAAGACATACGTCCATCAAGTCCAACCAGGGGATTGAAGGGAAGGATGTAAGGGGATAAGGGAAAGGGATGTAGTTTTATAATTCTGCATAAGCATTAATGTTATTTTGTTCCAGGAATGTATCTAACCCTGCTTTAAAGCTGTTAATTGTTCCTGCTGTGACCAGTTCCTGAGGTAGACCGTTCCATAAATTCACAGTCCTCACGGTAAAGAAGGCGTGCCGCCCCTTTAGACTAAACCTTTTCTTCTCCAGACGGAGGGAGTGCCCCCTCGTCCTTTGGGGGGGTTTAACCTGGAACAGTTTTTCTCCATATTTTTTGTATGGGCCATTTATATACTTATATACGTTTATCATATCCCCCCTTAAACGTCTCTTCTCAAGACTAAACAATTGTAACTCCTTTAATCGCTCCTCATAGCTAAGATGTTCCATGCCCCATATTAGTTTAGTCGCGCGTCTCTGCACCCTTTCCAACTCCGCAGTGTCCCTTTTATGAACAGGCGACCAAAACTGAACAGCATATTCCAGGTGAGGCCGTACCAATGCTTTATAAAGGGGGAGTATTATGCCCCTGCCCCTCGAGTCCATGCCTCTTTTTATACATGACAATATCCTGCCGGCTTTGGAAGCAGCAGCCTGACATTGCATGCTATTTTGTAGTCTGTGATCTACAAGTACACCCAGATCCTTCTCTACCAGTGATTCTGCCAGTTTAATCCCCCCTAAGACATACGACGCATGCAGGTTATTAGTACCCAGATGCATAACTTTACATTTATCCACATTGAACCTCATTTGCCAAGTGGATGCCCAGACACTTAGTCTATCCAAGTCATCTTGTAACTTATGCACATCCTCTATAGACTGTACCGTGCTACAAAGCTTGGTGTCATCTGCAAAGATAGAAACAGAGCTGTTAATACCATCCTCTATATCATTGATAAATAAATTAAACAGCAGCGGGCCCAGTACTGAACCTTGGGGTACACCACTAATAACCGGGGACCAATCAGAGTACGAATCATTTACCACCACTCTCTGGGTACGATCCATGAGCCAGTGTTCAATCCAGTTACAAACTAAAGTTTCCAAGCCCAAGGACCTTAACTTACCTGTCAGATGTCTGTGAGGGACAGTATCAAATGCTTTGGCAAAATCCAGAAACACTATATCCACAGCCATTCCTCTGTCAAGGCTTCTACTCACCTCTTCATAAAAGCAAATTAGATTGGTTTGACAACTTCTATCCTTAGTAAACCCATGCTGGCTATCACTTATAATACTATTATCCCCTATGTATTCCTGTATGTAATCCCTTATAAATCCTTCAAACAATTTACCCACAATGCACGTTAGACTTACCGGTCTATAATTGCCTGGCGAAGACCTAGAGCCCTTCTTGAAGATTGGTACCACATTAGCCTTGCGCCAGTCCCTTGGCACAATACCAGACACCAGAGAATCTCTAAATATCATGAACAAGGGTACAGATATTACTGAACTTACCTCTCTAAGAACTCTTGGGTGTAGTCCATCCGGCCCTGGAGATTTGCTTACATTTACTTTACTTAACTTACCTTGTACCATCTCTACATTAAGCCAGTTCAATACATTATATGATGTGTTACCAGCACTGACCTGACCAATGTCAGCTCCTTCTTCCATAGTATATACAGAACTAAAGAACCCATTCAGTAGCTCCGCCTTCTCTTGATCGCCCGTGACAACCTCCCCATTATCATTATTAAGGGGTCCTACATGCTCTGTCCTTGGTTTTTTTGTATTTATATATCTAAAAAAATATTTAGGATTAGTTTTGCTTTCTTCGGCCACCTGTCTCTCATTTTGAATTTTTGCTGTTTTTATTACATTTTTGCAGATTTTATTAAGCTCTTTGTACTGTTTAAATGTTATAGCTGACCCATCAGATTTGTATTTTTTGAAGGCTATTTTTTTGTTGTTTATTGCTCTTTTAACCTCATTTGTCAGCCATGTAGGATTTAGTTTTAATCGTTTATATTTGTTCCCCTTTGGTATATATTTAGCTGTATAGTTATTTAGAGTAGATTTAAAGATGTCCCATTTACCTTCTGTATCAGTATTTGAGAACACCTCCCCCCAGTCTATGTCCTGTAATGCAGCCCTCAGCCCAGGGAAATTTGCCTTTTTAAAGTTATATGTTTTTGCTTTCCCCGTCTGTCTTTGTTTTCTACATTTTAAGTCAAAAGTAACTATATTGTGGTCGCTATTACCAAGGTTTTCCCTCACAGTTACATTACCAACCAGCTCTGCGTTGTTGGAAATGATCAGATCCAACAAGGCATCACTTCTTGTTGGGTCCTCCACAAACTGGCCCATAAAATTATCCTGCAATAAATTTAGGAATTTTCTCCCCTTTGTAGTTTTAGCCAGCCCCGGACCCCAATCTATATCTGGATAGTTAAAATCTCCCATTATTACCACTGTACCTGCCCGGGCGGCCCTCTCTATTTGTTTATACAGCCGACCTTCTATCTCTTCAGTGATATTAGGGGGTCTGTAAATTACACCAAATATTATTTTTTCAGTATTTCCCTCCTTTTGTAATTCTACCCACAGTGATTCCACCTCCTCAGAATCATCACACACTATGGCATCGTTCACATTGACTTTCATACCACTTCTTACATACAGACAGACTCCACCACCTTTTCTGTTCATTCTATCCTTGCGAAACAATGTAAACCCCTGCAGATTAACAGCCCAGTCATGCGAGGAGTCCAGCCATGTCTCAGTGACCCCAACTATATCAATATGTTCCTCCAGTATCAAGGCCTCAAGCTCCCCCATTTTATTTGCTAGGCTTCTGGCATTTGTGAACATACACTTTACATTTCCATTAAGTTTTACACATATAGTCTCACTAATGGGATTTTCAGAGTTATTGGGGTTAATGTCATTTTTTGAGTTATAAGGGCTAATTGTACTATTTAAGTTATTGGGGCTAATGGGATTTTTTGAGTTATTGGGTCTAACGTTATTATTTAAGTTATTGGGGCTAATGGGATTTTTTGCGTTATTGCGTCTAACGTTGCTATTTAAGTTATTGGGGCTAATGGTATTTTTTGAGTTAATGGGGCTTATTGTAGTTATTGAGTTATTGGGGCTAATGGAATTTTTTGAATTATTGGGATTACAATTTTTCGGGCTACATTTATTTTTACAGCTGGTTTGTAACGCATGAATCTCCTTATCCACTGTTCTTAACCTCCCCCCACAGGACTCCTCTCCACCCGCCATTATGTCCTGACCCCTCTCTAACCTATCCATCCCACTGTCTGCTTTCATTGCTTTATTATCCTCCCCCCACTCACCTAGTTTAAATACTCAGCCACCCCTTCCAGGATTCTCTCCCCCAGCACAGCAGACCCCCTTCCATTCAGGTGCAAATTATCCGTAGAATAGAGTTTGTACCCCAATGAAAAGTCAGCCCAGTGCTCTAAAAACCCAAACCCTTCCCCCTCACACCACGACTTAAGCCATGCATTTAACTCCCTAAGCTCCCGCTGTCTTTCCTGCGATGCGCATGGCACAGGAAGTATTCCAGAGAACACAACCTTAGAGGTCCTTCCCTTCAGCTTGGCACCTAGTTCCTTGTAATTATTCTTCAAGGACCTCCACCTACCATGTATTCTGTCGTTGGTTCCCACATGGACCACGACAGCTGGGTCATCCCCAGCCCCCCCTAGTAATTTGTCCACCCTTTCCACCACATGCCGAACCCTGGCACCAGGGAGACAGCAAACCATTCGGTTGAGGTGGTCTTGGCGACAAATTATTCTATCCGTCTTCCTGATTATAGAGTCCCCTACCACAACTAACTGTCTTGGCCTACCTGCGTTACCATCCCCCACACTACTAGTTGAGCTGTTCCCCCGGCTGTTAGGGAGACCAGTATCCACTAGGGTTGCCATCTCTGATACTGAGGCCCTCGCATCATCGCCCAACTTGGCAATTTTACTTGGGAGATCAGAAGCAGAAGTGACCTTCCTTTTCCTTGCCCCCTTTCCAGTCCCTCTAACTACATTAACCCAGCTCCCTACTTGGGCCTCCTGGCTAGTTTCTCCAACCTCCATTTCTGCCCCACTAACTGCTTGCTCTGTTAGATTGTCAATCGCCCTCAATGTTGCATTTTGCTCCTCTAGATCTCTAATACGAGCTTCCAGGTGGGCAACATGCTCACATTTGTCACAGCGGTATTCACCCTGAAGCTGCTGCTCCAGAGATGTATACATGTGGCACAATGTGCACTGAAGAAAACCTCCAATCCTGCTGTCCATATCCTTGGTGACAAACAGCTGTTATTAACTATTAAGAAAAACTACTTTTATCAAGGGAGTGTAATACTTACAGTTACAGTGGGTCCTGCTTACAACTCCTGCTTTCTAAACTTCTGCTTATAAAACTTCTCAAATGTAACACTTAATAATACCACACTTTAGAATACAGACCCAGCTTCAGCTAGACTCAGTCAGAGCAGTTACATACTTGATCATCAGGTTATCAGTTTTAACCTATTTTTGCATAGGGATTTTCCATTTTAACAAATATTGAATAAAAGTCAAGTTTTAGGGGGCTTGCATTTGAGGTTTTTTTTACCCCGGGCTAAGGCCCTGGGGTTGAGTTAATTTTGTTTAACATTCTGGCACCAGTTGATTAAAAAAAAATAAAAGTTTTCCACGGGAGTGCCCCTTTAAACTTATCCCCTACATAAAGGATAGGAGATAAGTTATAGATCACATAAGTGGTCCAGACGCTAGGGTCACGGCAGTCCGCAGAAAGGGGGGGGGGAGACCCGTGCATGAAGCGGTGGCTGACACCTCCCCTCCATGTATCCATGCACCCATGGATAAATGTTCTGATAAAAACAAATTTCCCCTCCATTTAGAAACACAATGAATAATTTGGACGCAGCACCACAGGACCCAGGAATACAGAGAATTCGGAGACTACTTGGAGAATGTGAGAACAAAGGGATTGACCTCATACTGAGCAACTTGAAACCATCATTGAAGGTAACACTTCCAAAACATTGCGGTTTATATTCCCAAACAAACCACCATATTGTGCAACTGTGAGCTTATGCATTAGCACATTGTTTCGCAACCAGGGTGCCTCCAGCTGTTGCAAAACTCTCAGCATGCCAAAGACTGTCCGGGCATGCTGGAAGTTGTAGTTCTGCAACAGCTGGAGGCACACTGGTTGAAAAAACACAGTAATAGCAGATAACGGCGTCTTTCCTCATTTTCAGGAAGCTTTCAAAAATTACTTTCGGAAGAACTGCGGTCAGTACGAGAGCGTCCTCAGAAGCTTAAAGCGCATGATAGTAAAGGAGGATATTCAAAATGACCAGGTGAGGTGCTATTACTTATCATGTTTCATTTTATTGAGCAAAAAGTGGCTACAATGTGCATCAATCAAACTGGAGGACCTGGCTCTGCAATGCTTTGTTTCTCCAGTGGTGGTGCTGCAGGGAAATTGAACACCTATTGCTGAGTTCCCTATTAATTATCGCTGATTGCTAAAGGGTTCAGCAGCAGGGAAACTTATCATTGCGGTATCCTTCCAAAGAAAGTAGACAACTGCTTATTGTCACGATGCCGGCTGGCAGGTAGTGGATCCTCTGTGCCAGAGAGGGATTGGCGTGGACCGTGCTAGAGGATCGGTTCTAAGTCACTACTGGTTTTCACCAGAGCCCGCCGCAAAGCGGGATGGTCTTGCTGCGGCGGTAGTGACCAGGTCGTATCCCCTAGCAACGGCTCAACCTCTCTGGCTGCTGAAGATAGGCGCGGTACAAGGGAGTAGACAGAAGCAAGGTCGGACGTAGCAGAAGGTCGGGGCAGGCAGCAAGGATCGTAGTCAGGGGCAACGGCAGGAGGTCTGGAACACAGGCTAGGAACACACAAGGAAACGCTTTCACTGGCACTAAGGCAACAAGATCCGGCGAGGGAGTGAAGGGGAAGTGAGGTGATATAGGGAAGTGCACAGGTGTAAACACTAATTGGAACCACTGCGCCAATCAGCGGCGCAGTGGCCCTTTAAATCGCAAAGACCCGGCGCGCGCGCGCCCTAGGGAGCGGGGCCGCGCGCGCCGGGACAGAACTGACGGAGAGCGAGTCAGGTACGGGAGCCGGGGTGCGCATCGCGAGCGGGCGCTACCCGCATCGCGAATCGCATCCCGGCCAGAGGCGGTATCGCAGCGCCCCGGGTCCGTGGAACCGACCGGAGCGCTGCAGTGAGAGGAGTGTAGCGAGCGCTCCGGGGAGGAGCGGGGACCCGGAGCGCTCGGCGTAACAGTACCCCCCCCCTTGGGTCTCCCCCTCTTCTTGGAGCCTGAGAACCTGAGGACCAGACTTTTGTCCAGGATATTGTCCTCAGGTTCCCAGGACCTCTCTTCAGGACCACAACCCTCCCAATCCACTAGAAAGAAGGTTTTCCCTCTGACCTTTTTAGATGCTAAAATTTCTTTGACGGAGAAGATGTCCGAGGAGCCGGAGACAGGAGTGGGGGGAACAGATTTGGGAGAGAAACGGTTAATGATAAGTGGTTTAAGAAGAGAAACATGAAAGGCATTAGGAATACGAAGAGAAGGAGGAAGAAGAAGTTTGTAAGAGACAGGATTAATCTGGCGCAAAATCTTGAAAGGACCAAGATAGCGTGGTCCCAACTTATAGCTAGGGACACGGAAGCGGACATATTTGGCGGAGAGCCATACCTTGTCTCCAGGGGAAAAAATGGGAGGAGCTCTTCTTTTCTTATCCGCGAATCTCTTCATGCGTGAAGAAGCCTGTAAGAGAGAATTTTGGGTCTCTCTCCATATGATGGAAAGATCACGAGAAATTTCATCCACAGCGGGCAGACCAGAGGGCAAGGGGGTAGGGAGGGGGGGAAGAGGGTGACGGCCGTACACCACGAAAAACGGGGATTTGGAGGAAGATTCAGAGATTCTGAAATTATAGGAGAATTCGGCCCAAGGTAGAAGATCTGCCCAGTCATCCTGGCGGGAGGAAACAAAATGTCGTAAATAGTCACCCAAGATCTGGTTAATTCTTTCTACTTGTCCATTGGATTGAGGATGGTATGCAGAAGAAAAATTTAATTTAATCTTGAGTTGTTTACAGAGAGCCCTCCAGAATTTAGACACAAATTGGACGCCTCTATCCGAGACGATCTGCGTAGGCAACCCGTGAAGACGAAAAATGTGTACAAAAAATTGTTTAGCCAACTGAGGCGCTGAAGGAAGACCAGGAAGAGGGATGAAATGTGCCATTTTGGAGAATCGATCAACGACCACCCAAATAACAGTGTTGCCATGGGATGGGGGTAAGTCAGTAATAAAATCCATACCAATCAGAGACCAAGGTTGTTCGGGAACAGGCAGAGGAAGAAGAAAACCAGCGGGCTTCTGGCGAGGAGTCTTATCCCGGGCACAGATAGTGCAGGCTCGCACAAAGTCCACCACATCAGTCTCTAGAGTCGGCCACCAATAGAAGCGAGAGATGAGTTGCACAGATTTCTTGATGCCCGCATGACCTGCGAGATGGGAGGAGTGACCCCATTTGAGGATTCCGAGGCGTTGGCGTGGAGAAACAAAGGTCTTTCCTGGAGGAGTTTGCCTGATGGAGGCTGGAGAAGTGGAAATCAGGCAGTCAGGAGGAATGATGTGTTGAGGGGAGAGTTCAATTTCAGAAGCATCTGAGGAACGAGAGAGAGCATCGGCCCTAATGTTCTTATCAGCAGGCCGAAAGTGAATTTCAAAATTAAATCGGGCAAAGAACAGAGACCACCTGGCCTGACGAGGATTCAGCCGTTGGGCAGACTCGAGGTATGAGAGGTTCTTGTGATCGGTGTAAATAATAACTGGAAATCTTGATCCCTCCAGCAGATGCCTCCATTCCTCAAGTGCTAATTTAATGGCTAGAAGCTCTCGATCCCCGATGGAGTAGTTCCTCTCCGCCGGAGAGAAGGTCCTAGAAAAAAACCCACAAGTAACAGCATGCCCGGAAGAGTTTTTTTGTAGAAGGACAGCTCCAGCTCCCACTGAGGAGGCATCAACCTCCAATAGGAAGGGTTTAGATGGGTCAGGTCTGGAGAGCACGGGAGCCGAAGAAAAGGCAGACTTGAGCCGTTTAAAGGAGTCTTCTGCTTGAGGAGGCCAAGACTTGGGATCGGCATTTTTTTTGGTTAAAGCCACGATAGGAGCCACAATGGTAGAAAAATGTGGAATAAATTGCCTGTAATAATTGGCGAACCCCAAAAAACGTTGGATGGCACGGAGTCCGGAGGGGCGTGGCCAATCTAAGACGGCAGAGAGTTTATCTGGATCCATTTGTAGTCCCTGGCCAGAGACCAAGTATCCTAGAAAAGGAAGAGATTGGCATTCAAACAGACATTTCTCAATTTTAGCATAGAGTTGATTGTCACGAAGTCTCTGAAGAACCATACGGACATGCTGGCGGTGTTCTTCTAGATTGGCCGAAAAAATTAGGATATCATCAAGATATACAACAACACAGGAGTATAACAGATCACGAAAAATTTCATTAACAAAGTCTTGGAAGACAGCAGGGGCGTTGCACAGGCCAAAGGGCATGACCAGATACTCAAAGTGTCCATCTCTGGTGTTAAATGCTGTTTTCCACTCATCCCCCTCTCTGATGCGGATGAGGTTATAGGCGCCTCTTAAGTCCAATTTAGTAAAGATGTGGGCACCTTGGAGGCGATCAAAGAGTTCAGAGATGAGGGGTAAGGGGTAGCGGTTCTTAACCGTGATTTTATTAAGTCCGCGGTAGTCAATGCAAGGACGTAGAGAGCCATCTTTTTTGGACACAAAGAAAAATCCGGCTCCGGCAGGAGAGGAGGATTTACGGATAAAGCCCTTTTTTAGATTCTCCTGGACGTATTCAGACATGGCAAGAGTCTCTGGGGCAGAGAGAGGATAAATTCTGCCCCGGGGTGGAGTAGTGCCCGGGAGGAGGTCGATAGGACAATCATAAGGCCTGTGAGGAGGTAGAGTCTCCGCTTGTTTTTTGCAGAAAACATCCGCGAAGTCCATATAGGCCTTAGGGAGACCGGTTACTGGAGGAAGCAGAGAGTTACGGCAAGGGTTACTGGGAACCGGTTTTAGACAGTCCTTGGAACAAGAGGGCCCCCAACTCTTGATCTCCCCAGTGGACCAATCCAGGGTTGGGGAATGAAGTTGAAGCCAGGGAAGTCCAAGGAGAATTTCCGAGGTGCAATTGGGGAGGACCAAAAGTTCAATCCTCTCATGATGAGATCCGATGCTCATTAGAAGGGGCTCCGTGCGGAAACGTATGGAACAGTCCAATCTTTCATTGTTTATACAATTGATGTAAAGGGGTCTGGAGAGACTGGTCACTGGGATGTTGAACCTGTTGACGAGAGAGGCCAAAATAAAATTTCCTGCAGATCCAGAGTCCAAGAAGGCCACAGAAGAGAAGGAGAAGGCAGAGGCAGACATCTGCACAGGCACAGTAAGACGTGGAGAAGCAGAGTGGACATCAAGGATTGTCTCACCTTTGTGCGGAGTCAGGGTACGTCTTTCCAGGCGGGGAGGGCGGATAGGACAATCCCTCAGGAAGTGTTCGGTACTAGCACAGTACAGGCAGAGGTTCTCCATGCGGCGTCGTGTCCTCTCTTGAGATGTCAGGCGAGACCGGTCGACCTGCATAGCCTCCACGGCGGGAGGCACAGGAGCAGATTGCAGGGAACCAGAGGAGAGAGGAGCCGAGGAGAAGAAACGCCTCGTGCGAACAGAGTCCATATCTTGGCGGAGCTCCTGACGCCTTTCGGAAAAACGCATGTCAATGCGAGTGGCTAGGTGAATAAGTTCATGAAGATTAGCAGGCATCTCTCGTGCGGCCAGAACATCTTTAATGTTGCTGGATAGGCCTTTTTTAAAGGTCGCGCAGAGGGCCTCATTGTTCCAGGATAATTCAGAAGCAAGAGTACGGAATTGTACGGCATACTCGCCAACGGAAGAATTACCCTGGACCAGGTTCAACAGGGCAGTCTCAGCAGAAGAGGCTCGGGCAGGTTCCTCGAAGACACTTCGAATTTCCGAGAAGAAGGAGTGTACAGAGGCAGTGACGGGGTCATTGCGGTCCCAGAGCGGTGTGGCCCAAGCCAGGGCTTTTCCGGACAGCAGGCTGACTACGAAAGCCACCTTAGACCTTTCAGTGGGGAACTGGTCCGACATCATCTCCAAGTGTAATGAACATTGGGAAAGGAAGCCACGGCAAAACTTAGAGTCCCCATCAAATTTATCCGGCAAGGATAGTCGTAGTCCAGAAGCGGCCACTCGCTGCGGGGGAGGTACAGGAGCTGGCGGAGGAGATGGTTGCTGGAGCTGTGGTAGTAACTGTTGTAGCATAACAGTCAGTTGAGACAGCTGTTGGCCTTGTTGCGCAATCTGTTGTGACTGCTGGGCGACCACCGTGGTGAGGTCAGCGACAACTGGCAGAGGAACTTCAGCGGGATCCATGGCCGGATCTACTGTCACGATGCCGGCTGGCAGGTAGTGGATCCTCTGTGCCAGAGAGGGATTGGCGTGGACCGTGCTAGAGGATCGGTTCTAAGTCACTACTGGTTTTCACCAGAGCCCGCCGCAAAGCGGGATGGTCTTGCTGCGGCGGTAGTGACCAGGTCGTATCCCCTAGCAACGGCTCAACCTCTCTGGCTGCTGAAGATAGGCGCGGTACAAGGGAGTAGACAGAAGCAAGGTCGGACGTAGCAGAAGGTCGGGGCAGGCAGCAAGGATCGTAGTCAGGGGCAACGGCAGGAGGTCTGGAACACAGGCTAGGAACACACAAGGAAACGCTTTCACTGGCACTAAGGCAACAAGATCCGGCGAGGGAGTGAAGGGGAAGTGAGGTGATATAGGGAAGTGCACAGGTGTAAACACTAATTGGAACCACTGCGCCAATCAGCGGCGCAGTGGCCCTTTAAATCGCAAAGACCCGGCGCGCGCGCGCCCTAGGGAGCGGGGCCGCGCGCGCCGGGACAGAACTGACGGAGAGCGAGTCAGGTACGGGAGCCGGGGTGCGCATCGCGAGCGGGCGCTACCCGCATCGCGAATCGCATCCCGGCCAGAGGCGGTATCGCAGCGCCCCGGGTCCGTGGAACCGACCGGAGCGCTGCAGTGAGAGGAGTGTAGCGAGCGCTCCGGGGAGGAGCGGGGACCCGGAGCGCTCGGCGTAACACTTATCCTTCATTGGTTATAATTCTTTCCCTCAGTCCTCCACCTTATCTTGGGCAAACTCTTAGAAATTAGATTTTTGTAAGGCTTCTTTCACACTACAAAATCCTCCGTTTTTAAACATCTGTAGGAAGATCCGTGTGAAAATCAGCTGAAAACGGCAGTAACAAAATTCTATACGTCCATTAGAAAATCCAATTATAGTCTATGGGATTTTCTAATATCCGTATGAGTCCGTTATAGACCGTTATTGATAACGGAGGTTAGTTTGTAACGGAAGAAATAGTTCATGAGCTATTTCTTCTGTAACTGTCTTCCGTAACAAACTAACGTCCGTTATCAATAACGGACGATAACGGACTCATACGGATATTAGAAAATCCCATAGACTATAATTGGATTTTCTAACGGACGTATAGAATTTTGTTACTGCCGTTTTCAGCTGATTTTCACACGGATCTTCCTACGGATGTTTAAAAACGGAGGATTTTGTAGTGTGAAAGAAGCCTAAGTGGACACCAGTCAGAGACAGTGACACCGTTTAAATGTGGGGCTTCTCCTGCAGTTCATTGTCCAAAAATAAAATACAGCTATATTCACATTGGCATAAAACAAATCAAGTGGCTTACTACCAGCCACTCGACAAAACAAAAGGAGTAACCTCCCACTTTTTAAGGCTGCAGATTGTGAGGACCCTCTCGGCCTCTCTAGCTTTTAGTTCCTTGCTGGATTTCCCACACATCATCCAGCTTTCCCCAGATGTGATATGCGCCTTCTGAAACCTGGTTGCTACATATGAAAAGTACCTTGGGGAAATATAATGACCCCCGACCACCATTCCTGTCGCTGTCTCACACTTTCAGTCAACAGTTCCTGCATGTCTGAGACCAACTGAACCCAAAGTTGCCCAAAAATTGGGACACTCAATTATAAGCAAAAGCGGAGAGCTACTGCAAAGTTTTTGACCTTTGTATTTCATGGTTGCTTATTTATTTGAAAGGCCCCCAACCATGTAATACTACACTTACCCTGCAGTGGCCGCTGTAGGTGGAAATGTGTGCTCTCCCACAGTTTCCCCTGATCATATCACCTGATCACTGGACCAGAAAGAAATCAGCTCAAAGGGGTACTCCAGTGGAAAACATTTATTTTTATTTTATTTTTTTTAAATCAACTGGTGCCAGAAAGTTAAACAAATCTGTAAATTACTTCTATTAAAAAAATCTTTACCCTTCCAGTACTTTTTAGCAGCTGTATGCTACAGAGGAAATTATTTTCTTTTTGAATTTCTTTTTTGTCCTGTCCACAGTGCTCTCTGCTGACACCTGATGCCCGTATCAGGAACTGTCCAGAGCAGGAGAAAAACCCCATTGCAAACCTATTTTTCTCTGGACAGTTCCTGACACGGACAGAGGTGTCAGCGGAGAGCACTGTGGACAAGACAAAAAAGAAATTAAAAAAGAAAAGAATTTCCTCTGTAGCATACAGCTGCTAAAAAGTACTGGAAGGGTAAAGATTTTTTAATTGAACTCATTTACTAATCTGTGTAACTTTCTGGCACCAGTTGATCTAAAAAAAAAAAAAGATAATTCCAACGGAGTACCCCTTGAATCCTTCCAGTACTTATCAGTTGCTGTATACTCCATTTTGAGGTTTTCTTTTTGAATTTCCTTTCTGTCTGACCACAGTGCTCTCTGCTGACACCTCTGTCCATTTTAGAAACTGCCCAGAGCAGGAGAGGTTTTCTATGGGGTTTTCTACTCTGGACAGTTCCTAAAATGGACAGAGGTGTCATCAGAGAGCACTGTGGTCTGACAGAAAGGAAATTCAAAAAGAAAAGAACATCCTGTGGAGTATACAACAGCTGATAAGTCCTGGATGGATTAAAATGTTTAAATAGAAGTAATTTACAAATCTGTTTAACTTTCTGGCACCAGTTGATTTAAAAAAAATGTTTTCTAGTGGAGTACCCCTTTAATACAAGGGGGTTGTGAATTTTAAGTTAAGGTAATAATAATAATAATACGAATATCTTTTTTTCTACAGACGTTGGTTACACTAATTCACCACCGACTTGTCGTCCTATTCATTCACTCATTTTTGAAATGGTCAAAAAAATTATCCAATCAAAACGCAGGAGAGATATTTTCGAATGGAAGCAAAAAACTGCAGGATTTTTTTTCGGATATGGTGGGTATATAAAATACTTATCTAAATAAAGGGGTTTCCAGTCTTATTGACTTATGTCATTGAAGCTTAAAGGAGAACTGTAGTGCAATATAACTTATCCCCTATCCTTCGGATAGGGGATAAGTTATATTGCACTACAGTTCTCCTTTAAAGGGGTACTCCAGTGGAAATTTTTTTTTTTTTTAATTAACTGATTCCAGAAAGTTATACAGATTTGTAAATTACTTCTATATAAAATCTTAATCCTTCCAGTACTTTATCAGCTGCTGTATACTACAGGGCAATTTCATTTCTGTCTGACCACAGTGCTCTCTGCTGACACCTCTGCCCATGTCAGGAACTGTCCAGAGCAGGAGCAAATCCCCATAGCAAACCTCTCCTGCTCTGGACAGTTCCCAACATGGACAGATGTGTCAGCAGAGAGCACAGAAAATAAATTAAAGGGGTAATCTGGTGGAAAACATTATTTTTTTTTTCAATCAACTGGTGCCAGAAAATTAAACAGATTTGTAAATGACTTCTATTTAAAAATCTTTACCCTTCCAGTACTTTTAAGCAGCTGTATGCTATGGAGGAAATAATTTTCTTTTTTAATTGCTTTTTTATGTCTTGTCCATAGTGCTCTTGGCTGACACCTGATGCCCGTATCAGGAACTGTCCAGAGCAGCTTAGGTTTGCTATGGGGATTTTCTCCTGCTCTGGACAGTTCCTGATAAGGGCATCAGGTGTCAGCAGAGAGCACTGTGGACAAGACAAAAAAATAAAAATTAAAAAAGAAAAGAATTTCCTCTGTAGCATACAGCTGCTAAAAAGTCCTGGAAGGGTAAAGATTTTTTAAAAGAAGTAGTTTACAAATCTGCTTAACTTTCTGACACCAGTTGATTTAAAAAAAAAAAAAATTCCACCGGAGTACCCCTTTAAAAAAGAAAATAACTTCCTCTGGAGCATACAGCAGCTGATAACTACTGGGATGATTAAGATATTTAAATAGAAGTAATTTACAAATCAGTTTAATTTTTTGGCACCAGTTGATTTTTGAAAAACTGGGAGTTGTAGTTTTGCAACAGCTGGAGGCACCCCTGGTTGGGAAACACTGACCTATACTATATACTACTATATAGTCCAACATGCTGGGAGTTGTAGTTTTACAACAGCTGGAGGCACCCCTGGTTGGGAAACACTGACCTATACTATATACTACTATATAGTCCAACATGCTGGGAGTTGTAGTTTTCGTTTGGGGCAGCTGCTGAGCCACAGGCTGTATCAGGGCATGCTGGGAGTTGTAATTAGTAACTAACTGCAACTCCCGAATTTAATAAATAAAAAAAAAGCAATCACAAAGTGACATCGAAACAAAAATGGTCCTGTTAAAAACTACAAATGGGGGCGCAAAAAATGAGCCTCATACAGGCCCGAATAAGGAGAAATAAAAAGGTTATAGGGGTCAGAATAGTACAAAATTTCCCCCACATATGTGTATCCTGTGATGTCAGGCCTGTATAATTAATTATGAAAATTAGCATGCCCAGTATTTTTTTATCAAGAAAGGTGGCAACAAGCCCCCTGACCGCAACTGTCATGCCCAGTCTACTTGAAGGTTCCATACCCTTAGCTTGTGTTTCCGTTGTTTAGTGTGGTAGAGGGTGTGAGAGGCAGGGCAGATGGAATTACCCTAGGGGCAGATGGCATTAACCCCTTGTATTCGTGACGCCAGGGCGTGGTTTATCCTCAATACCAACCGAAGGTATACTGCTGGATCCTGGGCTAGGCATGAGGGCAAATAATGACTCCGACGTCAAGTTACGGACAATGGTAGCTTTACTGGGTGACAGATGGTACAGTCTATACGGTGTAGCCGGGCCCAAGGAGGTGACCAGTGACTTCAGAGACCTTAAAGGGATTATCCAGGAAAAAACTTTTTTATATATATCAACTGGCTCCAGAAAGTTAAACAGATTTGTAAATTACTTCTATTAAAAAATCTTAATCCTTTCAGTACTTATGAGCTTCTGAAGTTAACGTTGTTCTTTTCTGTCTAAGTCCTCTCTGATGACACCTGTCTCGGGAACCGCCCAGTTTAGAAGCAAATCCCCATAGCAAACCTCTTCTAGACTGGGAGGTTCCCGAGACAGGTGTCATCAGAGAGGACTTAGACAGAAAAGAACAACCTCAACTTCAGAAGCTCATAAGTACTGAAAGGATTAAGATTTTTTAATAGAAGTAATTTACAAATCTGTTTAACTTTCTGGAGCCAGTTGATATATATAAAAAAAAAGTTTTTTCCTGGTAACCCCTTTAAGGGCTTTCTGGGACTTGCAGTGGTTTTGGACAATTTAGTGCAGGCCACGTTGACTTGACAATAGATGACAGTGACTGACTTGACTGGATACAGACTAAGCTGTGACTGTAGTTACTTGTAGACTTGTATCTTGTGGCTGCAGACTTGACTTGAGGCTCCTATCACTCCAGACTCTTAGGCTCGACTGCACCTCAGCAAAGACTCAGGAACTAAGAGAGAGAAGAGACTCCTCCCAGGGCTTTTATGGGGGAGACTGTGGTGGGTCCCATTGGTCACCCTAAAGTCACCTGGTCACTGATACCTCCTGGGTAACAATCACATGACAACTGGTGATCACATGTTATCCTTTCTTAAAGATACAACATTCTTATATACATAACATAGGGGATAATATACAATTACAGTAGAACAGATGTAGGGGGGGGGGGGCTCAGGGGGGGCTGCCTGACAGGGCAGCAAGGGTACGGGGTAACAACTCCTGTACTGGGCCACCACATTAGTATAACCATATTTCTCTTATGAAGGTCTTAGATAATCATCTCCTGCCCAGTAATCCACTGAATTTTATATCGGAAATGCTGACAGCAAATGACCACCAGGCTCTACGTACAACAACCATCTTCTTTATTGAGGAACACCAAGACTTAAGGTAAGAAAGATACGTTTTCACGTAATTTATATTTTTTGGCCATTTCCTCAGGGTATGTTCACACAGCAGAATTTTTGCTGATTTTTCACCTGAAAATGTTTTGCCGGTCATTCCGCAGACAGCATGTGTCAGCAAAAAAACTTGTTGGCGTTAGGGCTGCTTGGAAATGGAGACAGCAACGCATTTCCAAGCTGATTCTGCAGAAAGAATTGCAACGTCGATTCCTTCTCCGGAGGCTGAAATTTAAACTTCCGCAGCAGATGTTTCCACTGCGAAAATTCCGCCATGTGCCCGCTGCAACAGAATACAGTGGAAAATCCTAGCAGAATTCTGCTGTGTGAACGAGGCCTAACACTACACTTCACACTACAGAAAGTTCATTCGGATTTTCCACAAGGAAATTCTCTCCAGATTTTGCTTTCGTCAGACTTCTAGTGATTTTTAAGTGATCCTCTTGCTTAGTTCTTACTCCGTAGCAGAACGAGTACCGTATTTTTCGCCGTATAAGATGGACTTTTTCTTCCCAAAAATTGGGGGGGGGGGGGGAAGTTGCGTCTTATACGGCAAATACACATTAAAACCGACAGTCCCTGCCGCTATCAATAGCCGGGACCCGCGGCTAATACAGGACCTCACCGATCGCGGTGATGCCCTGTATTAACCCTTCAGATGCGGCGATCAAAGCTGACCGCCACGTCTGAAGCGAAAGTGACACTAACCCGGCTGCTCAGTCGGGCTGTTCGGGACCACCGCGGCGTCCCGAACAGCTTACAGGACACCGGGAGGGACCTTACCTGCCTCCTCGGTGTCTGCTCCATGCCGGGATCCCCTGCATGGCCGGCACTCTCCTTTGTCATCATCACGCCGTCCCGTCATCCAATAGGAGCGGTGTGTGTAGCGGCGTGATGGCGGCGTCGGAGAGCGAGGATACCGAGCAGCAGAGACATTCCGGAGCGCCGGGGACACCCCGGGGACGCGCGCGACAGCGATGGAGGGCGACATCAAGGGCAGCGGTGACGGTCCGGGCTGGGACAGGTGAGTATTACCTCCTATACCAGTGGTCTTCAACCTGCGGACCTCCAGATGTTGCAAAACTACAACTCCCAGCATGCCCGGACAGCCAACGGCTGTCCGGGCATGCTGGGAGTTGTAGTTTTGCAACATCTGAAGGTCTGCAGGTTGAAGATCACTGTCCTATACTTTACATTGTATTTGGTTAAGAATCTTTATTTTCTAGATTTTTATGCTTTAAAATTGGGTGCATCTTATATGCCGGAGCGTCTTGTATGACGAAAAATACGGTAATTTGATTTTGCCGAAAAATTGAACATGTACCCTGGGGCTGCACTGTAGTCAATGTGTAGTCAAGTACTGATTCCGGTGCATTTAGAATGAAGAGGATCCATGCTGGACATTTAGTGAGGAAGTTCCTTGTGGATTTTCCGTAGTGTGAACTGGAAACAACAGGTCAAATGCACCTCGGTCCGACCGCTGGGACCCCCCACGATCATTGGGACGGGATCCGGCGCTCAGAAAGGAGCGCGTGCTGGAGCCTGCACATACCCCATTCATTTCTATGGGAGCGCTGAAAAGACTTGACTACAGCTCTTGGCATCATCGGTCGGGTGCTCCCATAGAAATGAATGGAGCTCCTCACTGAGAGCGCCGGGGTCCCACCCCAATGATCAGCATACCTGGTCAGCTACTTATCCCCCTGATGGTTTACTTGAAGATGCAGGGCCCCAGTGCAAAGTCTGTAACAGGGTCCCCCAACTATAATGCTTTATTTATAGTATTTGGCAATAAAGATGCAACGTTTCCAGCTGGACAAGTCCCATAAAAGACATCTGCAGCAAATAACACCTTATCCCCTATCTACAGGATAGGGGATAAGTGTCTGATCGGGGGGGTCTGATGGCTGGATCCCCCCGCGATCTCCTGTACGGTGCCACGGCTCTACTGCAGCTTTCCCGTGCCTCCCCGCCTTTCCCATAGAACTATATGGGGAGGGGGCGGGGAGGGAGCATACCGTCAGGTTGAAGCTACACTCATTAGCCGCTCACATAGAGCAGAAATGCGGGGGCCCCTTTGGGAGATCGCTGGGGGGCCCATTGGTCAGACCCCCCCCCCCCGCGATCAGACACTTATCCCTTATCCTGTGGATAGGGGATAAGTTGTCTTTTGCTGCAGATGTCCTTTAAAAAACATATCCACTTGACACGGGCAAACAAGAACAGGACTAGCGCATTTCGATCCTCTGAGACCTTAAAGGGGTATTCCAGGAAAAAACTTTTTTATATATATCAACTGGCTCTAGAAAGTTAAACAGACTTGTAAATTACTTCTATTAAAAAATCTTAATCCTTTCAGTACTTATGAGCTTCTGAAGTTGAGTTGTTCTTTTCTGTCTAAGTGCTCTCTGATGACACGTGTCTCGGGAACCGCCCAGTTTAGAAGAGGTTTGCTATGGGGATTTTCTTCTAAACAAGGTGGTTCCCGAGACAGGTGTCATCAGAGAGCACTTAGACAGAAAAGAACAACCTTAACTTCAGAAGCTCATAAGTACTGAAAGGATTAAGATTTTTTAATAGAAGTAATTTACAAATCTGTTTAACTTTCTGGAGCCAGTATATATATATATATATATATATATATATATATATATATATATATATATATATATATATATAAAATTCCTGCATAACCCCTTTAAAATTAGGAGATAATTATTTAAAGTACATAATTGCAAATGACAGTTTTCGTATATTTAGTCAGTGATTATATTGACTTTACATCTGCGTTTTTAAAAGGGAGGAGCATCTTATCGCCATCTTGAATATTAAAGGGAACCTCAGCAGTAAAGATAAAGAAGATCTTTTATATTACATACGCAACAGGGTGATGGACCGCGGCCAAAACAAACTGCGTTTCTTCGAAGGTATTCAGAAGGACCATAGTAGACTGAAGGATTTCTTATGCTGCTTATTCTAGTCCGTCTGTGTCTGTTATGTCCGGATATAATATTTTTTTGTATTTATTGTAATTTAAACCTGAGTGCACTATGTACAGAAATAGAGTTTATTGGCTTATCGATGACCTAGAAAAATAAAAGATGGTGTTTTTACATATATTTGCCATATTTATGTGTGTTTTATTTGAATTTTTGCGTAAATTTGCCAAAACATTTTCATACCACTGTACACACACATTTCTGCATTAAATAAATAAATGGATAAATAGGCCACTCATTTTAAAATACTAATTTTGGGGGAAGATTGATCGAGCTGTTTTATAGTAAGGGTCACACTATGGACAGCCATTGGCTGTCCGGGAATGCTGGGATTTGTAGTTTTGCAACAGTAAAACTACAATACTTAGTATGGGAGTTTTCGGCATGGTTTCCCAACCACGTTGCCTCCAGCTGTTTCAAAACTACAACTTCCAGCATGCCTAGACAGCCGAAGGCTGACTGGGCATGCTGGGAGTTGTAGTTTTGAGACAGTAAAACTACAATACTTAGTATGGGAGTATTCTGCTACAAGGGGAAAGTGCATAAATGCAGTGTTTCCCAACCAGGGTGTCTCCAGCTGGTTCAAAACTACAACTCCCAGCATGCCCATACAGCCTTCGGCATGCTGGGATTTGTAATTTTGCAACAGTTAAACTACAATTAAACTACAGTTATTATGTTTCAATGGGCAAGTGCATAAACCAGCATTTCCCAACCAGGGTGCCTTCAACTGTTTCAAAACTACAACCCCCAGCATGTCCAGACAGCCTTTGGATGTCCTGGCATGCTGGGAGTTGTAGTTATGCAACAGTAAAACTACAATACTTAGTACAAATTTTTCTGCTATAATGGGTAAGTGCATAAACCAGCGTTTCCCAACCAGGGTGCCTCCAGCTGTTTTAAAACTACAACTCCCAGCATGCCCAGACAGCCTTTGACTGTCCTGGCATACAGGGAGTTGTAGTTTTGAAACAGTAAAACTACAATACTAAGTATAGGGGAATTCTGCTACAATGGGCAAGTGCATAAATCAGCATTTCCCAACCAGGGTGCCTCCAGATGTTGCAAAACTACAACTCCCAGCATGCCCGGACAGCCTTTGGCTATCCGGGCAAAAATTTTAATCCTTCCAGTACTTACCAGCTGCTGTATGCTCCAGAGGACGTTGCATAGTTCTTTCCACTCTGACCACAGTGCTCTCTGCTGACACCTCTTGCCTGTCTCAGGAACTGTCCAGAGTAGGAGCAAATCCCCATAGCAAACCTATCCTGCTCTGGACTGTTCCAGACATGAACAGAGGTGTCAGCAGAGAGCACTGTGATCAGACTTAAAAGAACTCTAGAAAGAAAGAAAACTTCCTGTGGAGCATACAGCAGCTGATAAGTACTAGAAGAATAAAGATTTTTATATAGAAGTAATATACAAATCTGAGCTTTTACACCTTGTTCACACTGGTGTAGTGCTCTGCAGCGTCCATTGCTGCTGTGACACCGTGTCTATGGGAGGCACGGCCCTGGGACTGGTTTGAGTGGCATTGGGGCTGCTCTGCCAGTGGGTCGTTCCCCCCTATGGGCACTGGTGTTGGGGCGGTGGTGGTCACCACCTAGTGCTACGCCATTTCCTGCTAGGGACGTTAGGGACCCACTACTTACAGGTGGCCGTGACATGGCTAGTGGGCTTGCATTTCATGATGATAAAGTACACGAACGACCTGTTAGTTTAATAAATGTTGTTGAGAAGCTTTAGATCATTGTGCATGTTGTGGATGTGCGACCATGTCTGTTTTCTCTATTTGAATTAATTTACAAATCTGTTTAACTTTCTGGCACCAGTTGATTTGAAAAGGATTATTTTCCACTGGAGCACCCTTTTAACTTGTTTGATACATATAATGATATGGAAGGATGGATTGACTACTGGCTGATCACTGGTGCTCCACCCACTTAAAGGGGTACTCTGCCCCTGGCATCTTATCCCCTATCCAAAGGATAGGGGATAAGATGTTAGATCGCCGCGGTCCCGCTGCTGGGGACCCCCGGGATCGCCGCTGCGGCACCCCGCCATCATTACTGCACAGAGCGAGTTCGTTCTGTGCGTAATGACGGACGATACAGGGGCCGGAGCAGAGTGACGTCATGCCTCCGCCCCTCGTGACATCACGGCCCGTCCCCTTAATGCAAGTCTACGGCAGGGGGCGTGACGACCGCCACGCCCCCTCCCATAGACTTGTATTGACGGGGGCGGGCCGTGACGTCACAAGGGGCGGAGCTGTGACATAACGATGCTCCGGCCCCTGTATTGCCCGTCATTACGTGCAGAGCGAACTCGCTCTGTGCAGTAATGATAGCGGGGTGCTGCAACAGCGATCCCCGGGGTCCTCAGCAGCGGGACCGCGGCGATCTGACATCTTATCCCCTATCCTTTGGATAGGGGATAAGATGTCTAGGGGCGGAGTACCCCTTTAAAGTGTCACTGACCCTATTGACTGTGAATCATTTTCTTTCCTTGGGAAAATCCAAAGTTCGCCATTGCATCAGAATGACATAATGGCCATTAAACCAGTGGTGGGCGAGGCTGGATTGGCACAGGCATTAGAAAAGATAACAAT
The DNA here is from genome assembly GCF_029499605.1 of Hyla sarda. Classification (NCBI taxonomy): domain Eukaryota; kingdom Metazoa; phylum Chordata; class Amphibia; order Anura; family Hylidae; genus Hyla; species Hyla sarda. The sequence continues at coordinate 16,027,749 of NC_079199.1, forward strand.
TAGCTGGGCAGGAGTCACGCCATGTTTTTCTTCACCTCCATGTTATAAATAAGACCATTGTTAATTTTAACAGGTGCGGTAATGAACACAATGATGAATTTTTCTTCTTACCCAATGTCGGTATACTCCTTTGCTAATTCCGAAAAGTTATCTACAAAATGTTGCTGCTTCTCAAGACCTATGATTTCTGCAAATTATTCCAGCAGAGGATCTAACCAGGTTTCTTGTGAGTTCTGTGAATAAAATAAAAAAAAAGGAAATACCGTAGTTTATTTGGGTTAAATAATTTTATATTTAAAGGGAATTTTGTGCTTGTTGTTTAAAACAAGTTTTATAATTAACATGTATTTTAAGACTTTTTTTTTTTTTTTTTTCAATTTTCCCATTTTCCCCCTGCATTGTTTCCCAACCAGTGTGCCTCCAGCTGATGCAAAACTACAACTCCCACTTGTTGGGAAACATTGATCTATAGCAGTGGTCTCCAACCTGCGGACCTCCAGATGTTGTAAAACTACAACTCCCAGCATGCCCGGGCAGCCGTTGGCTGTCCGGGCATGCTGGGAGTTGTAGTTTTGCAACATCTGGAGGTCCGCAGGTTGAGGACCATTGATCTATAGTATAAAATAATCCTGAAATCTTGCATTTTTCAGTCCACTAGGTCTAATAATAAGATGACGCTTCCTCTTCTGTGCAGATCACTTACCAGTATTCTCTTTATCATCATAGACAGGATTACAGTGAGCGGTGACACCAGTATAAAGATAAGATTGGATCAAGCCATTCACAATAGCTGTGGCTCAGAGCTCAGACTCCCCACTTTCCTGCACAATGACCTCTACACAGACCACAGAGCCAGAAGATGTTGCCATGTTCCACTTGGTCACCATTTGTATATATATATAAAAAAAAAAAATACAGTGAAACCTCTTTGCAAAGACCACCCAACATTATACAAATAGTGGTCTTCTACAGGGGTGGTTTTCTAGAAGAAGGCATAAAAAATGTGGAACTGAAAATCTTGTGTTGGTAGGGGGTGGTCCTCTCAAACACATTGGCATAACTACTATATAGGCAGCATAAAAATCCAAAACAGGGAAGCACCTTGGAAGGGCTAGAAGCCAAGATTCTTGATCAGTCTGGGTGCTCAGCTCCAGGACCAAAGTCAATACAGCAATGAGGCAGAAGCGACAGTCTCCAGCGTCGTGGAGTGCCGCTTCTGCCTCATTGCTGTACTATATAGGCAGGTTATGCCCAGTGGACAGAGGAGCCCGATCAGGGACCTAATGGCCCCATCCCCCATTCCACCCGACCCAGCAGATTATAATGTGGGCCATTTGGGCGTCTATCCAAACCACCCGTTTTATAATCTGCTCAGCAGCTGGGGAATCCAGGACACTTGTCCCGGATCTCCAGGCCAGTGTACACCACCAGACTCCGGTGTAGGCCACAGACAGCTGCAGGCTACACCAGGAGCAGAGTCTGACCTCCATGCACAGGGGGTAACATCACACCTCATTGCTGCCTGCACTAGAGCAGAAGAGGATCTGGCTGACTGCTGTTCTGGGTGGGAGAGGAGGTCAGTATGCCTATTTTTTTATTTATTTTTTATTACCTGGCTACTTGGGGGAGAAGGTACCTTGGGACTACCTGCCTACGTTGGGAGTTTTTTTTTTGTTTTTTTCTGCCGAACAAGTGCTCTCTATCACCCAAAGTGCAAGAAAAAGTGCAAACGTGTCACACTAAAAAAACGTGCACAAAGGATGCGGTCTATCGCTAAGCCCTTCTCCAACAGGAGAGAGGCCCCTCAACAAACCTACCCTTCACCTCCGGGCCAAAAGGCACTTGCAAGGATCCAGGTCCGATGCCCCTTTTTGTCGAAGCTACTAAGGGGCCGAAAATGCTCCTGGCTTCAACCTAGGCGTTAACCAAGGTATCAGCCATGGAGCGGTATACTGATGGCATCTTGACAGCAGCCAAGATGCCCAGGGGAGGCAGGGAGGCGAGGAACCGAATGGCCACACACACCTCCCCTAGACCGCCAGGAGGGACACCCAGAAGGGCTACCGCATCCTGACAATCCTGTGTACAAAAACAGACACATAAAAGTGGCACAGTGACAAACAAAAAAAATAAAAAATAAGTGGATGAGTGCAGATATACTGCCCGGTCATCCGGCCGGATCTATAAAAATGTCCCTGATCCTAGCCAAAAGGCCGCGATACCATGGGTGAGTGTCAAAGGTGAAGAGTAATGGTGCAGTGCTTTCACACCCATTGAGTTTCGGCACCTCAGGGTCACCACTCCCCAAGGCACAGAAGTACCTCGGCTCAACACCCCCCAACCTCATGGCGAGACCCGGAGGAAACAGGTCACATCAGGACAGCCGTTGAGCTGGTTATGTGGCACCAGCCCCAGAACGCCCCGGTACACCTGCTCCTCCATGCAGCAGCCATCCTACATCAATGGCAAAGACTAAACCTCTCATAAGAACAGATACTACACTTGATCTTAGCCAAAAGGCCGAGAAGCCTACGTTGGGAGGTTACCTGGAAACTACCTGCCTACTGAGAGGAATTGCCCTGGGGACAGCCTGCCTACTGGAGTTGAGGGATTACCCGGGGACTATTTTGCTTATAGGGAGAACTGCCTGGCTAATCTGGAGACTACAAGGCTGATTGGGGGACTGCAAATGTGGAATATGTGTTAGAAGGAGTCTAAGATAGTGTTTTTTGGCACTCTGCAGAAAAAAAACATGGCTGGAAGAAGTCGTCATGGAGATTTGGAGAAGAAAGAGAACGACGCAAAGAAGATGTCAGCTGTGAGTCACTGCTGGTATATAATGCTATATAGTCACTATATTAGTCTGAGGGGCGGGGGGGGGCAGACTAATAATGAGGTGGGGAGGGATCCAGGTCCATTCCCCTGGGGCCCATGAAAATTTGGTTACACCCCTGCTTAATGATGTGGTCTTTTTGAGAGGCTTCACTGTACTCTTTTGGGTGGATATTATACTACAGCTGCTTGACATTACATTCTACAAGTGAATTTGGTGCCTTCTACTACACTTTATATACACAAATCCCTATTTTCTCTTTAATGTCCTATTTATTTGTAAATTTCTCACTTACGTTGCTTGAAAATAAGCATTTAATGCGGTTCGCATTCACATTAATTTGTCTTTTCACAGTTCGGAGTTGAATTTGGTCTTCAAATCTCACAGGATTCTCCAGAAGTCGAGTGATGTATTCTAGGACCACCTGAAAATGAATCTTACCAATCACAACCTAAACAAAAAAGAAAGAAAGGTCACGTTTTTGCCTGCGGTCGGGAAACCGCATACGGCCGAAAACGAAGCCGTCCGGAGGCTGCGGTTCACTCCGGTCGGCTCATAGACTTGTATTAAATACGGTTCCCGAATACGGCTGAGTGCGGGCGCCGCAATTAAGCCCCGCCCCCCTCCTCCAAACCGTATACGGGAACCGTATTTAAGAAAACGTGGTGTGAACCCAGCCTTAGAGTGATTATTCCTTCCTCCACACCCTTCCTCCGACCTTTGTTCCTATATAGAGGGAGGTCCTGCTTAGGTTTTTTGCCCCCCCAAATGCAAAGTGATGGGGTCACAAGAGGGCTGGACACTGTCTCTCTAAGAGACCCAATACCATGGGCATCCGCAGAGGGATGGGGAGGGCCAAGATTTGGCTCCCCAACCCAATCCCCCCATTTCCCCCAGAAAAGTACTTGCTAAGGGTACGTTCACACATATGCAGATTTGAAGCGCAGGCTTTGATGCACAGGATTTTCTGTTGCAGATTTCAATGTAAGCTAAATGACTGAGCGCAGCTTCTAATCGGCAGTTACAAATCCTGCACATCAAATCTGCGCAGGATCCTGTATGTGTGAACGTTCCCTAAAGAGAAACTAACACCAGCATCAACTGCACTAACCTGTTGACCCATGCAAATAGTGATGGTTACAATGATTAGTATGGTGCTTATCATTTTTTTAAACCATTGCTCCTAGATATGGCCCAAAAAGAATCATTAGATGTGGTGCACTTGGAGCATTCCCTAGTCCTGAGGTACACTGGTATGGCTGCCAGGGCCGCCATCAGAGGGGTACAACTATTACCCCTGTAAGGGGCCCGGGCCCCCAGGATCCTAGGGTTGACTTTAAAGACGCACACAGCGTTAAACGTGACAGCAAGGAGGCAGCAGCTCCGTATTAGTCCAGCCCAGGCTTCCTGCACGACAACGGCTCTGCAGAGGCTGTCCGCCCAGGAAACAGAGAGAGAAGAGGAGAGACAGGAGCTACGGGGGAACGACGGAGAGGTGAGTGGTGTTTTTTGTTGTTGTTTTTTTTAGTGCTCTCTGCTGTCACCTCTGTCCATGTCAGGAACTGTTCAGAGCAGGAGGAAATCCCCATAGTGAACCCTCCTGCTCTGGACAGTTCCTGACATGGACAGAGGTGTCAGCAGAGAGCACTGTGGTCAGACAGAAAAGAACTACACAACTTCCTCTAGAGCATACAGCAGCTGATAAGTGCTGGAAGGATTACATTTTTATATAGAAGTTATTTACAAATCTGTATAACTTTCTGGCACCAGTTGATTTATAAAAAAAAAAAATGTTTTCCAGCAGAGTACCTCTTTAAACTCCCTCCATGTGTGAATTGGGTTTCTTCCAGAGTACCCCTGTGAGGTTTTCCTCTCATCTCTCACCACTCAGTGTAGCTGTGCCTTATGTAAATACTTGTGTGACTACTGCGGTATGTTCTTAGTGCTGCCCCTTTCTTTTAGCTCACTCACCCTCCCTTTAGCTTGTTATCATCATTATCACCATCAGCAGCAATTCAGTGCTTAGTGTAACCTCTTCCTTGTTCTGCTGCTGTTTGATGGTGAAATAAATGCAAAAAATGTTCTATTGACTTTTCTATTCTATTTCCTATTGACTCCCAGCAAACATCTGGTTGCCAAGTGTAATTCCTGTGTGTTTCAACCAGTACATTCTTATTAATACTGAACTACAGCAAAGGACTCGTACCTGAAAACAGGGTTGGCATAGGGGCCTGAGAGAAGTAATACATGATCTGACATAATGCATTATATCTGAAAAGTTCTCTTTCCGTACTTTTCCATGGCACAGTTTCCTATAACGAGACTAGAATGATTGTAGAAAACAAATTATGTGGCATGCAGCTTTTTGACAGAGGTCCCCTCCCCCCTTTTCCTGCTCCCTATTGTTAATGGGCTTCATAGTAAGTTGTGTTACTTACCTTCAGCTTCTTGAACATATCTTGCAAAAGTGCGTCATATCCAAGAGTCTCAAAATCCTGAAGGCGAAGACTGAGATTTTCCTTTGCTCTACTTTCTATTCTTGCGTCTTTAAGAAGGTCCCTATTATAAGGGGACAATTTGGTTTTAGCGCTATTGTCACTGAGCTACAGCAGCAAATAGACGCAAACGGTACAAGTAATATTTACCTGAATTCACGGCTGCAGTTGATATTTGCCATAGTGATAGCGCTGAAATGTTTCCGCTTTTTGTTCTTTGTGTATTCAACCACCAAATGCTGATACCTCCTTATACGGGGATGTATGAGGCTCATTTTTTTAGCCCCGATCTGTAGTTTTTAACAGGCCCATTTTTGTTTTGATGTAACTTTTTGATTGCTTTTTTTTTTATTTAATTCGGGAGATGCAATTAGTCACTAACTACAACTCCCAGCATGCCCTGATACAGCCTGTACCTCAGCAGCTGCCCCAAATGAAAACTACAACTCCCAGCATGTTGGACTATATAGTAGTATATAGTATAGATCAGTGTTTTCCAACCAGGGGTGCCTCCAGCTGTTACAAAATTACAACTCCCAGAGTGCACCTCTGGGGTATGGCGCTAACGGGGATTCATACGGCCTGACGAAGGGCCCGTTGGCACGATACGGACCGCGGCCGGCGTCTGAGCTCCCCCATTTCCATCTACCGCCATCCTGCAGAAGACCCCTGAGTGGGGATTCCATCTGCGAAATCTTATCCGAAGGACATTGATCGTGTGAGTGCTCCGTTTCCTTTTCTTCACTTTATTATGATTTACGCTTTATGCAGAATCCAACAAACTTCGTAGGTAACAGGGAATTGTCGGGCGTTGACAGAACAGAGAGGCTTCAAGTAGGTGGATTGAGGAATAAAAGCTTTATTCAGCAAGTATGCAACGCATTTCCCAAATTCCTGTAGTTATCCCTCCCTCATTTTTTAACTCTCGGAGTCCTCAGTTCCTCTAAGTAATAACATTTACTGGAAATTTATTTTTGGCTTCTTTGTGGCTGACACCGATGCGCTGTAAGAATTTTCCTGGTTTATAAAACCCATTTCCAAATTTGCAATACAACCTCTGCATTAAAGGAATAATGCGTTTCGAGGGTGACTCCCCTCTTTTTCAGATCAGGTGTGCTCGCCTGATCTGAAGAAGAGGGGAGTCACCCTCAAAACGCGTAATCTGTCTGTTTATTTTTTTTTAAATACATTTTCTTGTATACAATATTCTAAGGTATACATTGCATCATTTGTGCACCACCTGATGACCTAACCGGCAGCGCCTGGACGAATGAGGTTCTTTTCCATTTACGTCAGGACCTATGCGCCTGTGACCTCCGGCTTGCAGCCCCTCCTGGATATCAGTGAGTACCCCTATACAGGGTGATATGCGCTACCTTTATTAACATCTGGTGAGCAGCCACCTATAAGTACCGTGGGTTTCCCCACAATTTCACCTGCTGTTTGTGTTTAAGGGTAACACACGAGGCGCCGTTTCCCGGTCTTTTTTCTTTCTTTTATTTTTTCTGTATTAAAGGGGTACTCCAGAAGCAAAAAATAAAGGTTTTTAAATCTTCTGGTGCCTGAAAGTTATACAGACTTGTAAATTAAATTATATCTATACAGATTTTCTCCTGCTCTGGACCGTTCCTAACACAGACAGAGGTGTCAGCAGAGAGCACTGTGATCAGACTGGAAAGAACTGCACAACTTCCTCTGGAGCATACAGCAGCTGATAAGTACTGGAAGGGTTAAATGAGTACTATTGTGCCCATGTTTTTCATCCTATTGTGCCTGGGCTGTAAAAAATAAATAAATAAATAAAAAAAGAACAAACTCACCTTCCTCCGTTCCCCCATTGTGCCGCTATATCACCAGCCGACGCAGGACATCCATGCAGCTAGTCATAAGCTGACTGCAATGTGACGATTTGGTCACACGAAAGAAGAAAGGAGACCGGAGGACCGAAGAGCTATAGCGGCACAACAGGGGAACGAAAAAAGGTGATCTAATGTTTGTTTTGTGTTTTTTGCTAACCGGGCACAATAGGATGAAAAGCATTTTAACACTTCCAGTACTTATCAGCTGCTGTATGCTCCAGAGGAACTTTTGTAGTTCTTTCCAGTGCTCTCTGGTACACCTCTGTCCGTATTAGGGACTGTCAAGAGCAGGAGGAAATCCCTATAGCTAACCTTTCCTGCTCTGGACAGTTCCTGACATGGACAGAGGTGTCAGCAGAGAGCACTGTGATCAGACTGGAAAGAACTACAGTGATCCCTCAACTTACAATGGTCTCAACATACAATAGTTTCAACATACAATGGTCTTTTCTGGACCATTGTAAGTTGAAACCAGACTCAACATACAATGCTACGGACAGTCCAGATCTGTGAAACATGTCAGAGACTGGAAAATCTGACCAATCAGAATGGGCAAAAAAAAAAAAATTATTACTGAAGTGTATGCACTGACTGGTGTCTGGTAGCGCCCTCTACAGTACAGAGAGGTATTACATGTTCTGTACTCTTTACCTGTACCAGGGTTAGCTGCTCCTTTGGACACCAGGTGAGGGCGGCTCCATGTTACTTTTTTACTTACAGGACCCTGAAGAAGCTCCTTTCAGTGTTTCCCAAGCAGGGTGCCTTTGGCTGTCCGGGCATGCTGGGAGTTGTAGTTTTGCAACAGCTGGAGGCACCCTGGTTGGGAAACACTGACATAGACAGTGATTACAGCTCCCAGCAGATCTTTATTACTTTTATATATAAGGATTTGCTTTATCTATATTAGTTATCTACTTATCTTTCTTTAATCCTCACTTTTTCCTTTTTTTGGATGACATTTTGATGCCTTTAGAACCAATAACCAGGTTTCCATAGAGTTCTGGTCCCAAAATACAATGGTTTCAACATACAATGGTCGGCCCAGAACCAATTTATATTGTAACTTGAGGGACCACTGTACACAACTTCCTCTGGAGCATACAGCAGTTGATTACAAGTGGAAGGATTAAGAATGTTAATACAAATACTGGCACTAGTAGATTCAAACCATTTTTTTCCTTCGGAGTACCCCTTTAAGAGACTACAGGGCAAGTCCCATTTACTTGAATGGGAATGAGCTGCAATACCAGGTGCTGCCCTCGCACAAGAGTGGGGCCCTGTTTCTGGAAGGAAAGTTTGCTCTCTGCCAAGGGGATGTGGTTTTCTTAAAGGGGTACTCCGGTGAAAACCTTTTTTCTTTTAAATCAACTGGTGGCAGAAAGTTAAACATATTTGTAAATTACTTCTATTAAAAAATCTTAATCCTTCCTGTACTTATTAGCTGCTGAATACTACAGAGGAAATTCTTTTCTTTTTGGAATGCTCTCTGATGACATCACGAGCACAGTTCTCTCTGCTGACGTTATTATAATAACAATAACACTTTATTTATTGTTGTCCTTAGTGGAATTTGAACCCAAGTCCCCAGCACTGCAAGGCAGCAGTGCTAACCACTGAGCCACCATGCTGCCCTTAGCAAACATCTGCTATGCATGGTTGGTAAAATGGACAGAGATGTCAGCAGAGAGCACTGTGCTCGTGATGTCATCAGTGTTCCAAAAAGAAAGGAATTTCCTCTGTAGCATTCAGCAGCTAATAAGTACTGGAAGGATTAAGATTTTTTAATAGAAGTAATTTCCAAATATGTTTAACTTTCTGCCACCAGTTGATTTAAAAGAAAAAAGGTTTTCACCGGAGTACCCCTTTAAATTGACACACCTAAGTGCCTTAGGCTGCATTCACATTACTTTTGCAACATACGGCTGCCGGATCCATGGACTGGAGTCGAACAGTGACTCCGGTCGGCTCTTTTGTGCCCCGTATCCAGTTTTGTGACCGGACCTGAAACCGTAGTATACTACAGTTTTAGATCCGGTCACAAAACCGGATATGGGGCAGAAATGAGCCGTCCGAAGTCACTATTTGAATCCGGTCGGCTCATTAAAGTCAATGGAGTTCGGCGCCGGTCCGGCTGGGGTACGGGAGCGCTCGGTTTTCCCCTCTCCCAGCCGGATCCGGCAGCCGTACGCTGCAAGCGTAGTGTGAATGCAGCCTTATAAATGTGTTTAGTCTTTGGGATCCCCCCAAAAAAACTTTTCTGTATAGAAGTTGTGCTATTTTATAAAAACTATTGCAAAGGAAATAGAGAAAAAAAAATCCCATCTGAAGTGCATATGCATACACCAGTGTTTTCCAATGGGTGAGCCTCCAGCTGTTGCCACACTGGTTGGGAAACACTGGCATTCACATTTAGGGACTATGGTACATGCTCACTTATACTGACCGAGCGTGCATGTTTACTTTAACAGGGAACGGGAGATAAGTGGATGCCAGACACCTACAGTGCCAATGATCTCCCTGCAGAGGATTTCCAATCCCCCATTTCTATCAGCAAGAGACGAAGTACATTTTTGGCAGATTTTCATAAAAAGTGCCAAATTCCACCAAGAAATATCTACAGTAAAGCATTGTTTCCTGGCCAGTGTGCCTCCAGCTGTTGCAAAACTACCTCTTTATATTTTTATACTGTCAGCTTTCCTGATACAAAGCTCCAAATCCCCTGTATTGTTGAGATTTAAAGGGGTATTCCAGGAAAAACTTTTATATATATATATATATATATATATATACATATATATATATATATATATCAACTGGCTCCAGAAAGTTAAACAGATTTGTAAATTACTTCTATTAAAAAATCTTAATCCTTTCAGTACTTATGAGCTTCTGAAGTTAAGGTTGTTCTTTTCTGTCTAAATCCTCTCTGATGATACCTGTCTCGGGAAACACCCAGTTTAGAAGAGGTTTGCTATGGGGATTTGCTTCTAAACTGGGCGTTTCCCGAGACAGGTGTCATCAGAGAGGATTTAGACAGAAAAGAACAACCTTAACTTCAGAAGCTCATAAGTACTGAAAGGATTAAGATTTTTTTAATAGAAGTCATTTACAAATCTGTTTAACTTTCTGGAGCCAGTTGATATATATAAAAAAAAAGTTTTTTTTCCTGGATAACCCCTTTAACATTGATTCTCCTATACGCATGCATATATATATATATATATATAAAGTTTTTTCCTGGAATACCCCTTTAAAACACAACACATCCTGCATGCAGAATATTACTGAGGTCAGTGCGTAACAGGATAAGAGTCCCTGAGTGCCCCCTAGTATTTCCTGCAAGGGGGTGGGGGGCATCCTGTTATTTTCTGTCTTTGGAGGTTTTGTATTATTTTATAAAAATATATTAGGAAATTATTCATTCGACCTGACCTGCAAAATAGGGAAATTCAAGCTTGGAAATTCACGTCAAGGGTGAAGACAAGTGTTTCGGTGCCTTTGTCTACACATTGCTACAGTGTTTCTCAACTAATGTGTCTCCAGCTGTTGCAAAACTACAACTCCCAGTATGCCCGGACAGCCGTTGGCTGTCCGGGCATACTGGGAGTTGTAGTTTTGCAACAGCTGGAGGCATACTGGTATGGAAAACAATACATTACCAAAGAGGCTCCAGATAGTTCCAGATAGTTAAGCAGATTTGTAAATTACTTCTATTAAAAAATCTTAATCCGTTAAGCACTTGAGAGCTTCTGAAGTTGAGTTGTTCTTTTCTGTCTAAGTGCTCTCTGATGACACGTGTCTCGGGAACCGCCCAGTTTAGAAGAGGTTTGCTATGGGGATTTGCTTCTAAACTGGGCGTTTCCCGAGACACGTGTCATCAGAGAGGACTTAGACAGAAAAGAACAACTCAACTTCAGAAGCTCATAAGTACTGAAAGGATTAATATGTTTTAATAGAAGTAATTTACAAATCTGTTCAACTTTCTGGAGCCAGTTGATATATATATATATATAGAAAAAAGTTTTTTTTCCTGGATAACCCCTTTAACATTGATTCTCCTATACACATGCATGCTCAGTCAGAGTAAGCCACTGACAGACACCTGATGATGCATCTTTACCTCACACCCTTACCTCACACCCTTACCTCACACCCTTACCTCACACCCTTACCTCATATCTTTACATCACATCTTTACCTCACACCCTTACCTCACATCTTTACCTCACACCCTTACCTCACACACTTACCTCACACCCTTACCTCACACCTCTACCTCACACCCTTACCTCACATCTTTACATCACATCTTTACCTCACACCCTTACCTCACACCCTTACCTCACACCTTTATCTCACAACTTTACCTCACAACTTCACCTCACAACTTTTCCTCACAACTTCTCCTCACATCCTTATGTGGTATGGGGTGTGATGCAAAGGGCAGATGGAATTACCCTAGGGGCAGATGGTATTAACCCCATGTATTCATGACGCCAGGGCGTGATTGATCCACAATACCACCCGAAGGTATACCGCTGAATCCTGGGCTAGGCACAGGGGCAATAATGACTCCGACGCCAAGTTACGGACAACGGTAGCTTTACTAAGGTTAGACAGGTGGAAAAGTCTATACAGTTCAGCCAGGGCCCATGGAGGTGATCAGTTTACTTCAGAGACCTTAAGGGCTTGCTGTGACTTGTAGTAGAGGTGGACAATTTAGTGCAGTCCACGCTGGCTAGACAGATGACTTTGACTTGACTGACTTGTGACTGACAAGACTGTGACTGTGGTTACTTGCAGGTTTGTAGCTTGTGGCTGCAGACTGGACTTGAGGCCTCCTATGACTCTGGACACACACTTAGGCACCACTTGTCTGGACCTCAGCAAAGACTAAGAGAGCAGAGGCTCCACCCAGGGCTTATATGGGGGAGACTCTGGTGGGGTCCCATTGGCCACCCCTAGGTCACCTGGTCATTGGTACTTCCTGGGTAACAATCGCATGACAAATCACATGGTAAACAGTCTTAAAGATATAAAACTCTTACATATATAGTATAGGGATTATATACAATTACAATAAACAGATGCAGGGGAGGAGGGGGGGGGGGCAGAGGACACTGCAGGAGGCTGCCTGACAGGGCAGCAAGGGTATGGGGTAACACCTCCCGTACTGGGCTACCACACTTACCTCATATCCTTACCTCACAACTTTTCCTCACATCTTTACCTCACAGCTTGAACCCTGGGAAAGAGGAAGGATGGTGGCTCATGTCACTCGGTGTGGAGACTCCAGGAAGACAGAGGTGATTTCCTTTTGAAACAGCACCACACCTGTCCTCATGTTGTTTGTGGTATTGCAGCTCATTTCAGTTAGAGCCAATTTGTAATACTACACAGGTAAAGATGTTGTGCTGTTTTGAAGGAAATGTTCTCTTTTTTTATGTTCCTTACAACCCCCTAATGCCTTCTGCCTTAATTCCCAGGCTTTTATTTTTTCATCTTTCCATCTCTGCCTTTCAAATACTGCAGCATCTGAAGTATTATCAGGACTTAGACTGCATTCACACTTTGTTTTTACATTACGGGTGCCGGATCCGGCTGGGGGAGGGGCAAACCGGTCGCTCCCGTACCCCAGCCGGACCCGCGCTGAACTCCATTTACTTTAATGAGCCGACCGGAGTGAAACGGTGACTCCAGTCGGCTCATTTTTGACCCATATCCGGTTTTGTGACCAGACCTATGTTTTATCAGCCTTTTAAACCCACCCCTATGCTGGTGTTTGACCTGGGAGCTGTTTGTCACATAATTACCTGGGGTCATGTTACCTTGCTGCTAGCTGCAATATATGATGGGCCACCCTGACAATGCACTTAGAAACAGCAGCACTTGAATATAGCAGCTAATGAATTAGGCCAGCTACACTCCCTCACAAGCTCCTCCCCCAAAACAAATGTAAGACCTTAATGAGCTAGGCTCATTAGCAAACACACAATACCAAACACCTGAACAAATTCCTTACCTGTTCTGAAGCAGTGGTCAGCGGAAACACAGATGTTGCAGTTGAACAACTCCAAGTCAGTCTCCTGCAATATCTCTCCAAAGCACTTAGAAACAGCAGCACTTGAATACTGCAGCTAAAGTAATATTTCACACATTTCCATGCCAATCCACCATTCCCAGTTAAGTTGTGTAGGTAGGTCATGTACTGCACTCCTGAAGTAACCAAAACACCCTTAAAGGGGGATAAGGGATCCTCAATAATCATTACCATAAAACCCTGGGCCGTAGCCCAAAGTCACTGACTCCCCTATTATCCTCCCACCCCCTACTTTTAGGGGGTGGGAGGATAATAGGGGAGTTAGTGACACCAGGCTATGGCCCAGGGGTTTATAGTAGCACTTCTGAATATCAAAAATCTGGCGTGTGTCTTTCTTTTTGGCGTTCTTATAGGACAAAATGGTATCCCTCAAAATCGCTTTGGCCTTGTCCCAGAATTAGTGACATCTTCTATGTATTCTATGTATTCTATGTATCTTCAATGTATTCCAACTCTTAGCCCCTTCAACAACTCCCCGAATGCCTCCTCAGTGGGCCAGAATGTGGGAAGCACCAAATAAGATCCGTGCCCCTGGGGAACACCTCCACTAAGGGTAATAAAACCAGGAAATGCTTCATTACTAAGAATACAAATAGTTAGGTGCAATCCTCATTATTGACATTATGACATTTTTTAATGATTTATTGACAAGTTATGACTCAAAATGAGCTCCAGAATACTGAGTGGGAACATAGCCTGAGACTGGAGTTACATCAGGAACAACAAGAACAACGACAACACTCTGTGATCTGTGCTGGTGTTTTCCTCATTTGTACACAAACTGCGCTGTTAGAGGAATAACTTGGGATAAATGTGAACAGTCGTCTTTCTGGATCATCTCGTCTGATGCTGTTCTCCAATGCGTTCACGATCGAGTTCAGCGCGGAGATGTTCAGGTTCCCTTTGATGTATAAAAAGGCGATCACGTGTCTCTGGCTGGAAGAAGAAATTTTAGGCTCTTTTGTTCTTTTTGACAAACTTTAGAAAAAGACATGGGGGGGGGGGGGGACTTATCAAAACCTGTGCAGAGGAAAAATGGAGCAGTTACTCATAGCAACCCATCAGATCACGTCGGTGGACGTGGGTTTTTAACTCACCAGAGCACTTTTTTGGTTTTCTTTCCTTTTCGGTTTTAAAGATGATATGAATTTAAGCTACATTTTTTAGGACTATTTTTTTGGAGGAGCTGGAACCTTTTCTTCTCTTGTTGGATTGCATCGACCAAGGATATGGCTTGGCTACTGTTTCCTGTGCTCCCTGCTAATGGACACCTTCTCCTTGTATATCTGGGCATGTGGTGAGCTGAAAGTATTTTTCTCTTTTTTACGTCTCCGAACCCCTGCCTACCAGGAATCATCTACACATCTCACAAGACATTATCAATTCAACTGGTGAAAGCACCACAAGTCCCAGCAAGGCAACAGGGCTCCCAAGGGGTAACGCTGCATCCTCTCACTTGAGACTTACTGTTTGTGCATTACCACCTGCACCCTGCTCAGTAAACACAGTTATCTGTAACCTGTCATCGGTGTGTGTCTGGCCCAGTAGAAGCTGTCTCCAGCCTCAGACCGTGTAAAGGGTAACGGTGCCCTGGCGTCACAACGTGAAAAGGTATTTCTCCTAACACAAATGTGGCACCACACAACTCCTCCACTTTTCCTCTGCACAAGTTTTAATAAATCTCCCCGATGGAGTGTACCTAGAGGTCACCACAATGCTTGTAGGTACAACTTAGTTCACAAAGCTTTGGTTGCTAAACACTGCACGTTATGTCTTATTTATGGAAAAGTCCATAAAAAAAAAAAAAAGTCAAAACTCTTAGGCTATGTTCATATGCCAGAAATTTAGCATGGATTTCCACATATAAATCTGAATGAAAATTCTGTATGTGTTTATAGCCTTAATTACTTTAATTTGATCCCGCATTCATTACTTAACCCCTTAAGGACTCAGCCCATTTTGGCCTTAAGGACTCAGACAATTTAATTTTTACGTTTTCATTTTTTCCTCCTCGCCTTCTAAAAATCATAACTCTTTTATATTTTCATCCACAGACTAGTATGAGGGCTTGTTTTTTGCGCGACCAGTTGTCCTTTGTAATGACATCACTCATTATATCATAAAATGTATGGCGCAACCAAAAAACACTATTTTTGTGGGGAAATTAAAACGAAAAACGCAATTTTGCTAATTTTGGAAGGTTTTGTTTTCACGCCGTACAATTTCTGGTAAAAATGACATGTGTTCTTTATTCTGAGGGTCAATACGATTAAAATGATACCCATTATTATATACTTTTATATTATTGTTGCGCTTAAAAAAAATCACAAACTTTTTAACCAAATTAGTACGTGTTACGCCGAGCGCTCCGGGTCCCCGCTCCTCCCCGGAGCGCTCGCTTCACTCCCTCCGCTGCAGCGCTCCGGTCACGTCCTCTGACCCGGGGCGCTGCGATCCTGCTGCCAGCCGGGATGCGATTCGCGATGCGGGTAGCGCCCGCTCGCGATGCGCACCCCGGCTCCCCTACCTGACTCGCTCCCCGTCTGTTCTGTCCCGGCGCGCGCGGCCCCGCTCCCTAGGGCGCGCGCGCGCCGGGTCTCTGCGATTTAAAGGGCCACTGCGCCGCTGATTGGCGCAGTGGTTCCAATTAGGGTTTTCACCTGTGCACTTCCCTATATTACCTCACTTCCCTTGCACTCCCTTGCCGGATCTTGTTGCCTTAGTGCCAGTGAAAGCGTTCCTTGTGTGTTCCTTGCCTGTGTTTCCAGACCTTCTGCCGTTGCCCCTGACTACGATCCTTGCTGCCTGCCCCGACCTTCTGCTACGTCCGACCTTGCTTCTGCCTACTCCCTTGTACCGCGCCTATCTTCAGCAGCCAGAGAGGTGAGCCGTTGCTAGTGGATACGACCTGGTCACTACCGCCGCAGCAAGACCATCCCGCTTTGCGGCGGGCTCTGGTGAAAACCAGTAGTGGCTTAGAACCGGTCCACTAGCACGGTCCACGCCAATCCCTCTCTGGCACAGAGGGTCCACTACCTGCCAGCCGGCATCGTGACAGTAGATCCGGCCATGGATCCCGCTGAAGTTCCTCTGCCAGTTGTCGCTGACCTCACCACGGTGGTCGCCCAGCAGTCACAACAGATAGCGCAACAAGGCCAACAGCTGTCTCAACTGACCGTTATGCTACAACAGTTGCTACCACAGCTTCAGCAGTCATCTCCTCCGCCAGCTCCTGCACCTCCTCCGCAGCGAGTGGCCGCTCCTGGGATACGCTTATCCTTGCCGGATAAATTTGATGGGGACTCTAAGTTTTGCCGTGGCTTTCTTTCCCAATGTTCCCTGCATCTGGAGATGATGTCGGACCTGTTTCCCACTGAAAGGTCTAAGGTGGCTTTCGTAGTCAGTCTTCTGTCCGGAAAAGCCCTGTCATGGGCCACACCGCTCTGGGACCGCAATGACCCCGTCACTGCCTCTGTACACTCCTTCTTCTCGGAAATCCGAAGTGTCTTTGAGGAACCTGCCCGAGCCTCTTCTGCTGAGACTGCCCTGTTGAACCTGGTCCAGGGTAATTCTTCCGTTGGCGAGTATGCCGTACAATTCCGTACACTTGCTTCAGAATTGTCCTGGAATAATGAGGCCCTCTGCGCGACCTTCAAAAAAGGCCTATCCAGCAACATTAAAGATGTTCTGGCCGCACGAGAAATTCCTGCTAATCTACATGAACTTATTCACCTAGCCACTCGCATTGACATGCGTTTTTCTGAAAGGCGTCAGGAACTCCGCCAAGATATGGACTCTGTTCGCACGAGGCGTTTCGTCTCCTCGGCTCCTCTCTCCTCTGGTCCCCTGCAATCTGTTCCTGTGCCTCCCGCCGTGGAGGCTATGCAGGTCGACCGGTCTCGCCTGACACCTCAAGAGAGGACACGACGCCGTATGGAGAACCTCTGCCTGTACTGTGCTAGTACCGAACACTTCCTGAGGGATTGTCCTATCCGTCCTCCCCGCCTGGAAAGACGTACGCTGACTCCGCACAAAGGTGAGACAGTCCTTGATGTCTACTCTGCTTCTCCACGTCTTACTGTGCCTGTGCGGATGTCTGCCTCTGCCTTCTCCTTCTCTACAGTGGCCTTCTTGGACTCTGGATCTGCAGGAAATTTTATTTTGGCCTCTCTCGTCAACAGGTTCAACATCCCAGTGACCAGTCTCGCCAGACCCCTCTACATCAATTGTGTAAATAATGAAAGATTGGACTGTACCATACGTTTCCGCACGGAGCCCCTTCTTATGAGCATCGGATCTCATCATGAGAGGATTGAACTTTTGGTCCTCCCCAATTGCACCTCGGAGATTCTCCTTGGACTTCCCTGGCTTCAACTTCATTCCCCAACCCTGGATTGGTCCACTGGGGAGATCAAGAGTTGGGGGTCCTCTTGTTCCAAGAACTGTCTAAAACCGGTTCCCAGTAACCCTTGCCGTAACTCTGTGGTTCCTCCAGTAACCGGTCTCCCTAAGGCCTATATGGACTTCGCGGATGTTTTCTGCAAAAAACAAGCTGAGACTCTACCTCCTCACAGGCCTTATGATTGCCCTATCGACCTCCTCCCGGGTACTACTCCACCCCGGGGCAGAATTTATCCTCTCTCTGCCCCAGAGACTCTTGCCATGTCCGAATACGTCCAGGAGAATCTAAAAAAGGGCTTTATCCGTAAATCCTCCTCTCCTGCCGGAGCCGGATTTTTCTTTGTGTCCAAAAAAGATGGCTCCCTACGTCCTTGCATTGACTACCGCGGTCTTAATAAAATCACGGTTAAGAACCGCTACCCCTTACCCCTCATCTCTGAACTCTTTGATCGCCTCCAAGGTGCCCACATCTTCACTAAATTGGACTTAAGAGGCGCCTATAACCTCATCCGCATCAGAGAGGGGGACGAGTGGAAAACGGCATTTAACACCAGAGATGGACACTTTGAGTATCTGGTCATGCCCTTTGGACTGTGCAATGCCCCTGCCGTCTTCCAAGACTTTGTCAATGAAATTTTTCGTGATCTGTTATACTCCTGTGTTGTGGTATATCTGGACGATATCCTAATTTTTTCTGCCAATCTAGAAGAACACCGCCAGCATGTCCGTATGGTTCTTCAGAGACTTCGTGACAACCAACTCTATGCCAAAATTGAGAAATGTCTGTTTGAATGCCAATCTCTTCCTTTTCTAGGATATTTGGTCTCTGGCCAGGGACTACAGATGGATCCAGACAAACTCTCTGCCGTCTTAAATTGGCCACGCCCCTCCGGACTCCGTGCTATCCAACGCTTTTTGGGGTTCGCCAATTATTACAGGCAATTTATTCCACATTTTTCTACCATTGTGGCTCCTATCGTGGCTTTAACCAAGAAAAATGCTGATCCCAAGTCCTGGCCTCCTCAAGCAGAAGACTCCTTTAAACGACTCAAGTCTGCCTTTTCTTCGGCTCCCGTGCTCTCCAGACCTGACCCTTCCAAACCCTTCCTATTGGAGGTTGATGCCTCCTCAGTAGGAGCTGGAGCTGTTCTTCTACAAAAAAATCCTTCCGGGCATGCTGTCACTTGTGGTTTTTTCTCTAGGACCTTCTCTCCAGCGGAGAGGAACTACTCCATCGGGGATCGAGAGCTTCTAGCCATTAAATTAGCACTTGAGGAATGGAGGCATCTGCTGGAGGGATCAAGATTTCCTGTTATTATCTACACCGACCACAAGAACCTCTCCTACCTCCAGTCGGCCCAACGGCTGAATCCTCGCCAGGCCCGGTGGTCTCTGTTCTTTGCCCGATTTAATTTTGAGATTCACTTTCGTCCTGCCGATAAGAACATTAGGGCCGATGCTCTCTCTCGTTCCTCGGATGCCTCAGAAGTTGATCTCCCTCCGCAACACATCATTCCACCTGACTGCCTGATCTCCACTTCTCCTGCCTCCATCAGGCAGACTCCTCCAGGAAAGACCTTTGTTTCTCCACGCCAACGCCTCGGAATTCTCAAATGGGGTCACTCCTCCCATCTCGCAGGTCATGCGGGCATCAAGAAATCTGTGCAACTCATCTCCCGCTTCTATTGGTGGCCGACTCTGGAGACGGATGTTGGGGACTTTGTGCGAGCCTGCACTATCTGTGCCCGGGATAAGACTCCTCGCCAGAAGCCCGCTGGTTTTCTTCATCCTCTGCCTGTCCCCGAACAGCCTTGGTCTCTGATTGGTATGGATTTTATTACTGATTTACCCCCTTCCCGTGGCAACACCGTTATTTGGGTGGTCGTTGATCGATTCTCCAAAATGGCACATTTCATCCCTCTTCCTGGTCTTCCTTCTGCGCCTCAGTTGGCTAAACAATTTTTTGTACACATTTTTCGTCTTCACGGGTTGCCTACGCAGATTGTCTCGGATAGAGGGGTCCAATTCGTGTCTAAATTCTGGAGGGCTCTCTGTAAACAACTCAAGATTAAATTAAATTTTTCCTCTGCATATCATCCCCAGTCCAATGGACAAGTAGAAAGAATTAACCAGATCCTGGGTGATTATTTGCGACATTTTGTTTCCTCCCGCCAGGATGACTGGGCAGATCTCCTTCCATGGGCCGAATTTTCGTATAACTTCAGGGTCTCTGAATCTTCCTCCAAATCCCCATTTTTCGTGGTGTACGGCCGTCACCCTCTTCCCCCCCTCCCTACCCCCTTGCCCTCTGGTCTGCCCGCTGTGGATGAAATTTCTCGTGACCTTTCCATTATATGGAGAGAGACCCAAAATTCTCTCTTACAGGCTTCTTCACGCATGAAGAGGTTCGCGGATAAGAAAAGAAGAGCTCCCCCCGTTTTTTCCCCTGGAGACAAGGTATGGCTCTCCGCTAAATATGTCCGCTTCCGTGTCCCTAGCTACAAGTTGGGACCACGCTATCTTGGTCCTTTCAAAATTTTGTGTCAAATTAATCCTGTCTCTTATAAACTTCTTCTTCCTCCTTCTCTTCGTATCCCTAATGCCTTTCACGTCTCTCTTCTCAAACCACTCATCCTCAACCGTTTTTCTCCCAAATCTGTTCCTCCCACTCCTGTTTCCGGCTCCTCGGACGTCTTCTCGGTCAAGGAAATTTTGGCTGCCAAAAAGGTCAGAGGGAAAAATTTTTTTTTAGTAGACTGGGAGGGTTGTGGTCCTGAAGAGAGATCCTGGGAACCTGAGGACAACATCCTTGACAAAAGTCTGCTCCTCAGGTTCTCAGGCTCCAAGAAGAGGGGGAGACCCAAGGGGGGGGGTACTGTTACGCCGAGCGCTCCGGGTCCCCGCTCCTCCCCGGAGCGCTCGCTTCACTCCCTCCGCTGCAGCGCTCCGGTCACGTCCTCTGACCCGGGGCGCTGCGATCCTGCTGCCAGCCGGGATGCGATTCGCGATGCGGGTAGCGCCCGCTCGCGATGCGCACCCCGGCTCCCCTACCTGACTCGCTCCCCGTCTGTTCTGTCCCGGCGCGCGCGGCCCCGCTCCCTAGGGCGCGCGCGCGCCGGGTCTCTGCGATTTAAAGGGCCACTGCGCCGCTGATTGGCGCAGTGGTTCCAATTAGGGTTTTCACCTGTGCACTTCCCTATATTACCTCACTTCCCTTGCACTCCCTTGCCGGATCTTGTTGCCTTAGTGCCAGTGAAAGCGTTCCTTGTGTGTTCCTTGCCTGTGTTTCCAGACCTTCTGCCGTTGCCCCTGACTACGATCCTTGCTGCCTGCCCCGACCTTCTGCTACGTCCGACCTTGCTTCTGCCTACTCCCTTGTACCGCGCCTATCTTCAGCAGCCAGAGAGGTGAGCCGTTGCTAGTGGATACGACCTGGTCACTACCGCCGCAGCAAGACCATCCCGCTTTGCGGCGGGCTCTGGTGAAAACCAGTAGTGGCTTAGAACCGGTCCACTAGCACGGTCCACGCCAATCCCTCTCTGGCACAGAGGGTCCACTACCTGCCAGCCGGCATCGTGACAGTACGTTTATAATCCCTTTATTTTGATGACCTATAACTTTTTTATTTTTCAGTATAAGCGGCGGTATGGGGGCTCATTTTATGCGCCATGATCTGTACTTTTTTTTGATACCACATTTGTATATAAAAAACTTTTAATACATTTTTTATAATTTTTTTTTAATAAAATGTATTAAAAAAGTAGGAATTTTGGACTTTTTAAAATTTTTTTCGTTCACGCCGTTCACCGTACGGGATCATTAACATTTTATTTTAATAGTTCGGACATTTACGCACGCGGCGATACCAAATATGTCTATAAAAAATGTTTTTTACGCTTTTTGGGGGTAAAATAGGAAAAAACGGACGTTTTACTTTTTTATTGGGGGAGGGGATTTTTCACTTTTTTTTTACTTTTACTTTTACATTTTTTTACATTTTTTTTTACACTTGAATAGTCCCCATAGGGGACTATTCATAGCAATACCATGATTGCTAATACTGATCTGTTCTATGTATAGGACATAGAACAGATCAGTATTATCGGTCATCTCCTGCTCTGGTCTGCTCGATCACAGACCAGAGCAGGAGACGCCGGGAGCCGCACGGAGGAAGGTGAGGGGACCTCCGTGCGGCGTTATGAATGATCGGATCCCCGCAGCAGCGCTGCGGGCGATCCGATCGTTCATTTTAATCGCGAACTCCCGCAGATGCCGGGATCTGTATTGATCCCGGCACCTGAGGGGTTAATGGCGGACGCCCGCGAGATCGCGGGCGTCGGCCATTGCCGGCGGGTCCCTGGCTGCGATCAGCAGCCGGGATCAGCCGCGCATGACACGGGCATCGCTCCGATGCCCGCGGTTATGCTTAGGACGTAAATGTACGTCCTGGTGCGTTAAGTACCACCTCACCAGGACGTACATTTACGTCCTGCGTCCTTAAGGGGTTAAAGGGGTACTCCCGTGGAAAACTTTTTTTTTTTTTTAAATCAACTGGTGCCAGAAAGTTAAACAGATTTGTAAATTACTTCTATTAAAAAATCTTAATCCTTCCAGTACTTTTTAGGGGCTGTATACTACAGAGGAAAGGCTTTTCTTTTTGGATTTCTCTGATGTCACGACCACAGTGCTCTCTGCTGACTTCTGCTGTCCATTTGTGGAACTGTCCAGAGAAGGAGAAAATCTCCATAGCAAACCTATGCTGCTCTGGACAGTTCCTAAAATGGACAGCAGAGGTCAGCAGAGAGCACTGTGGTCATGACAGAAGAGAAATCCAAAAAGAAAAGCATTTCCTCTGTAGTATACAGCCTATAAAATGTATTGGAAGGATTAAGTTTTTTTTTTTATAGAAGTAATTTACAAATCTGTTTAACTTTCTGGCACCAGTTGATTAAAAAAAAAAAGTTTCTACGGGAGTACCCCTTTAAGTTAAATTTTGCATGAAATTTGCACAAAATCTGCCTTTTGCTGAGAAAAAAAGCCACATTCACTTCAATGGGCTCCCGCAGCTGAATTCCGCGAAAATATCAGACAACACTTATATTTTTGCAGAATTCAGCTGTGGAAGCACATTGAAGTGAATATGGCTTTTTTTTTCTTAGCGAAATGTGAATTTTGTGTGAAATTTAACTTACATGGGCACAGTCGGATCCAAAAAACTTTTCATCTGTTGTTACTGATGAAAGTACTGTCCCCTGTGGTCCCCACAAGTAACTATCACCCAACCAGAGTACGTTCCATTGATCTCCACCCTCTGCTTCCTGTCACTAAGCCATTTACATATATCCTCCCCTAGTTCGTTTCCTCATTTTATATATTAAGCTTTTTTGTGGCACAGTATGAAATGCCTTAAAAAAGTCCATATACATACCATCCACAGCTTCACCCCGATCCAATCTACAACCGACCTCCTTATTTTCATTGAGATACCCCAGAAAAGCATCTCTCAGAAAACCCCCAAAAATCTTACCCACAGCAGATGTTAAACTTACAGGCCTATAGTTCCCTGGTGCCTTTTTGCCATGTTGTACATCTGTACCTCAAGTTTTATATCAATGTCCCTTTAACTTTTATAGGTCCCGATTTAAATGTCTTACCTGATATCCGGGTATTCATTAGCCAGCATCCCTACTTCCAGCTTAATTGCTTCCACATCTTGAAGTCGTATGATCTCAGCAATCCTGTGGATCGCATTATTCATCCACTCGGCTTCTGGTACTTGTGCATCATTTAGCTGTAAAAGGGGGTAGCTATAACTGTTAAAGGAATCAGGCCCCCACCGCCTATACAGAACATGTGCCCATTTTGGCAGTACTTACCTGATCAGTACAGAACGTGGTTAAGAGATTTGCAGTATTGTGCATTTCATCAGCCAGATCCTTCTGCTGCTCTCTATTGTGATGCCTGATATCTATAATTTTTGTTAGATATTCCTTGACTAGGTGCTTGTGAACCTCACCAGCCATAACCTGTGGGGGAAATAGATTTATAGAACATTAGTAGTGATTGTTGGGGCACCCCAGATCACTGATATATTTAACCCTTGTTGTTCTTTTATCAATGCAAAGTTTTAACCAAGAGAATGATAAACAAAACAAACAAATGTATGTGGACTTTAAACATCCCATCCAAAACCATAAGCATTAACTCCTTAAAGGGGTACTACACCCCTAGACATCTTATCACCTATCCGCCACTGGGACCTGGATGTTTTTCTAGAGAGTAATAATATTACAGGTTATGGATACTAGATTTATGGGGATAGAATGTTGATCCAGGGATTATTCTGATCGCCATATTGGGGTCGTTAAGGAATTTTTCATGGGGCAGTTGGCATCAGCTTCATTGGGGGTTTATGCCTTCCTCTTGATCAACACAGTAGGGTTTTAGGTTGAACTCGGCGGACTCTTGTCTTTTTTTGACCTTACAAACTTTGTTACTATGATTAGACCACTGAGCAAATTGGCAACACAATTTTACCCATTTCAGATTGTAAGATTAACTTTGATTGTGGCATCTAAAGGGTTAATGTGGACATCGGCCTGAATGGTGCTGTTTGGCATTAGCCATGGGTCCTAGCTGCTGATAGCAACCAGGGCCTCCTGCATATAAAGCATATGGGCAAATGATATACATGTACACCCTTCATTGTTAAGAAGGAAATGGGATTTTATAGGACCTTACTATTGAAGGTCTATTCTTTTTATTATAATAATCATAATTCTTTTATATTGTGCATACAGATTCCGCAGCACTTTTACACTGCCCCGAAATTGGTCCCTGCCCCATCACTATGTTTTGCAGTGCGGAAGCCAACCCACACAAACAACAGGAGGACATCCAGACTTGTTGCAGATGTTGTCCTTGGTGGGGTTTAAACCTAGGACCCAAGTGCTGCAGGGCAATGGTGCTAACCACTGAGCCACTGTGCTTATCACAGTATGTAGGCCAATACCCCATTGGTGGCGGTCCAACTCTTGGCATCCCTGCCAGTGAGTGGATTGGAGGGACTGTGGCCTCTTCACTCCCTACCGGGCATTCAACAGCTGATGTTCCTGGTATTAGAGCTTGTCCTATTCACTACAATTGGAGGGATCTAGCGGGAGCCTGCTGCATACTCTTTTATTACCATCCTATTGCTCGGTGGACAGTAAAGGTTCTCCACTCCTAAGGTGAGGGATATTGTTATGTAGGATCTCTGCACACATCTCTCATCTGTACAGTAGTTTTTTTAGTATTTTTATTTTAAACATTTTAAGTTTTATTGACTGAATGTCAGGGCTCTTGCTCCGGCCGGTCACTCCGGCCGGGAGCACTCTCCCATGTTGCCCTCTGCTCCCGGCAGTGCCGAGGTTCGCATTGCAGGGCACGCCCGCATGTGATCCCCCGACTGTCGCTCACCTTCTGCCCCATCCTCTTCTTTCTCTGGTGCTCCTGTTTCTCGCACTGTGGGGTGCGCTCGCTTGTGAGCCGCGATCTGTCCTCCTCTTGCCTGTCTCTGCCGGCACGCGTGTCCCTGCCTCCTAGGGCGCGCGCACGCGCCAGTTATTTGAAATTTAAAGGGCCAGTGCACCAATAATTGGTGCTTGTTAAAACAATCCTATTTAGTTCTGGCACTTCCCACTGTTCCCTGCTGGATCCTTGTGCCTAGTGAAAGCGTTCCTCTGTGTTTTGCCTATTAGTGTTCCAGACCTCCTGCTAGTGACCTGACCTCGCACCTTTGTTGCCTGCCTCCTGACCTCCTGCCTGTGACCTGACTACGCTTCTTTGCTGCCTGCCCTTGACCTTCTGCTATGACTGACTATTCTTGTGTACTCAAGCGCCAAGTATCACTTAGGCAGCCTGTGTGGACGAATCGTGTCAGGGGTAGCGACTTGGGTGCCACCTGCTGCAGCAAGACCATCCCGCTTTGTGGCAGGCTCTGGGGAAAACCAGCAGCACCTTAGACTCCGCTCTCCGATACAGTTCAGTCATCATCCACACAGGTCCAGCGGATCACCTTCCTTCAGCAGCCAAAACTGAATATACAAAAACACCTAACATTAACATCTCTCACCTGGCGACATGAAGCTTCCAATGTAGTTATGTTGGACATATATGTCATGGCGGTGGTAATAATTTGCGACATTATATTTTCACTGTTCAGTCCCCTTGTCTGGCTGATCCGTCTAAAATCAGACTAAAGAGTTTACTTCATTAAGTATACATATATTCATCTACATGAAGGTAGGCACATGTATCACCAGCATGTTGGTTGACATCAACCATATCCCCCTGGACAAAGTGGTACTCTTATTAAGGCTGTGCATGGGGAGCAGGGTCATAACTATAGGGGGTGCAGAGGTAACAGTCGCATTGGGACCCTGGTGCCTAATTTGGCAAAAAAAAGGTGCTTCTGCCCCATAAGAATACACCATTATAAATGTTACAGTAGTCCTGGTGCCCTGTTACACATTTTGCGTTGGGGCCCTAAAGCTACTCTGTTGGGGAACTAAGGCATGCACCGAGAAAGTAAGTGTTGTTACTCACTTAATGTAAGGGCAAAACACAGTGTGAACACAGGCTAAGCCCTTACGCACATGGCAGCATTAGAGATGTATGGTATATGGACCAATAATACGGCACCTGTAGTTTGCTATGGGCCTATACTAACATTCTGTAGACCTCGCTATAAGCATGGCCTTCCCCCATCTCATACCATGTTGTGTAGGGTATCATAAAGGCACCTAGAGGTGTCATACAGAGGCCCTCACAGAATGTATTTCGCCTTCTAGTGATGGTGATTTAAACCTACAGACACCCCAACAACCAGAGTGATTCCCCCATTGTAGACCTGTGTATTATTTCTCTATGTACAGTGTGATACGTACTTTTATGCCTTGAAATAAATCCTGCAGGAGGATGCTGTAGCCTTCTTTTTTGATCTTTGTAAGGACAGAATTGATTTGCTGCTTTGTATCTTCATCAGTTCTTGTAACTTCAGTAAAAACTCTGTAAGGACAACAAAGTAACATGACCGCTTTGTATGGACCCCTCCTGACACTGGCTAAACATGATTAACCTACATGTCCTTCAGGAACAACATCCATAGACAACAGATCGTGATCAGATTGAAGGGGCTGTCTCATTTAAGATGACCACATTATAGACATGTTGGCTGAACCCACTGATTCCTGTAGGAGAGGTCAACTCTTGAACGTCTAAGTGGGCACATCTGTGATGCTGTATTTGAGATGCCCGATCCACTGACTTAACACCCCCCCCCCCTTCTTCTCAATGGGCACACATGCACGACCAAGCTGAGCGTGCATGTGTAAGTGGTAAACATACGAGCATTCACAGCTATCTTAGGCATATGGCCAGCTTTAGACCATTGCAGTTTGGTTGTTCTATAGTATATGGCAGTGTTTCCCAACTAGGGTGTTTCCAGCTGTTGCCAAACTACAACTCCCAGCATGACCGGACAGTCAAACAGCTGGAGGCACCCTGGTTGAGAAACACTGGTATATGGTCAGAACCCATCCTTAAAGGGGTACTCTGGCCCCAAGACATCTTATCCCCTATCCAAAGATGTCTGATCACTGGGGGTCCCGCCGCTGGGGACCCGCGCAATCTAGCATGCAGCACCCACCTGTAAGTACTGCCGGAAGGCTCTTAGTCTTATGCCTCCTGACCACAGGGACAGAGTATCGGGGGCA
Source organism: Hyla sarda (assembly GCF_029499605.1). Taxonomy (NCBI): domain Eukaryota; kingdom Metazoa; phylum Chordata; class Amphibia; order Anura; family Hylidae; genus Hyla; species Hyla sarda. Next base: position 16,055,192 of record NC_079199.1, read on the forward strand.
GAGTCGTGATGTCATGCCCTGCCCCCTCAATGCAAGTCTATGGGAGGGGGCATGACGGACGGATTTCAATGAATACGTTACAAGGTATACGGATTCTTTTCCCACAGAACTATACACTCAGTGGCCACTTTATTAGGTACACCTTGCTAGTATCAGGTTGGACCCCCCTCCCCCCCCCTTTGTCTTCATTCTTGATGGCATACAGAGTATTTAATAGAAGAAGGGTCGGGGACTGCTCAGCGTTTGGAACAAACTGTTCCGAACACTGGAGCCGGCGCCGGGAGCTTGTGACGTCATAGCCCTGCCCCATCATGATGTCACACCCCTCCCATAGACTTGCATTGAGGGGGCGGGGCGTGATGTCATGAGCTCCCGTCGACGGCTCCTGAGTTCACAACAGTTTGAGTAGCGGAGTACTTTAAGTATTGTAGATTAGACATAATACCTCATGTCTTGATTTAGGATGACCCACAAGCTGACAACCAGACAGCACCCGGTGCTGTACACCAAAGTGTGTGTTATCGACGTCCTTACCTGAACTGATAGCAGCAGTACATGTTCACAGTGACGATCTCTTTGAAAATATTCCTTGTCCTATTCTTTACAAAGATCGTAAAAAAATTCTCATATCTAAAACACAAAGTTACATTGTATCATTGCAATTTAAAAAATACATCAACGGTTTATATGTTTATGCAACTATAGTCATTCATGGAAAAGGCAGATACGGTTCACCCGACTGTCTAGACCCGTCCCGTTCTTCTCCTGTTAAAACGGACTTTAAAAAAAAAACAGTCAGTAATGGAGGCAAACGGATATTAGGCTGTGTTCACATCACGATTTCTAATACGTTTGACGTGTATGTTAGAAAAGTATATATAAAACGGATGTAAAAACGCACACACAATTTTTTATGTTTATATGTTTAAAAAACAAATACGTACGCGCTGCAGAGAGAGGAACGCCGCGGGAGCTCCAGGGAGGAGCAGGGACCCGGAGCGCTCGGCGTAACAACCTACAGTGAAGGAAAAATGATTTGATCCCCTCCTGATTTTGTTTATCGGTCCATTGACAAATGATCGGTCGGTTTATTTCAACAGTGAGAGAAAGAACAACAAGAAAATCCAGAAAAACACATTTTAAGTAAGTTTTGAATTGATTGGCATTTTACTCAGTTGTGTAAGTATTTGACCCACTATCCGCAAGATTTCTGGCTCCCAGGTGTCCCAGGTACGGTAACTAGCTGAGATTAGGAGCTCTCTCTTAAAGGGAACGTTCCCAATCTTAGCTTGTTACCTGTATAAAAGACACCTGTCCACAGAAGCAATCTATTAATCAGATTCTAAACTCTCCACCATGGCCAAGACCAACAGGCTGTCCAAGGATATCAGGGACAAGATTGTAGACCTTCACAACGCTGGAATGGCCATCAATAAGCAGCTTTGGAAAAATTTAACAACACTTGGTACAATTATTTGCAAATGGAAGAAACTCAAAATTACTGCCAGTCTCCCATGGAGTCAGGGGCTCCATGTTTTATCTTACCTTGTGGAGCTTCAATGATCAGGAGAATAGTGAGGAATCAGCACAGAACTAAAGCCTATTTGACTTAAAGGGGTTATCCAGGAATAGAAAAACACCGTAAATTTTTTTTTTTTTTCAAAAACGGTTCCATGTTGTTCTTTAAGTTGGGTGTGGTTTTACAACTTTTCTCCACTCACTTCAATGGAACTGAGCTGCAGAACCACACCCAACCTGGAGAAAGAACGGGAGCTATTTTTAAAAGAGTAGCTCTGTTTTTCTATTCCTGCATAGCCGCTTTAAATTCAACTTAATGGGGGAGATTCATCAAAACCTGTCCAGAGGAAAAGTTGCTGAATTGCTCATAGCGACCAATCAGATCACTTCTTTTATTTTTATGAGGCCTTTTTAAAAATGAAAGAAGCGATCTGATTGGTCGCAATGGGCAACTCAGCAACTTTTCTTCTGGACAGGTTTTGATAAATCTCCCTCAACGTCTTTGGAGGAGCAGAAATGCTGCCTATGACCCAAAGGCCATCCTCACCATCAAACATGGAGGTGGAAACATTATGCTTTGGAGGTGTTTTTCTGCTAAGGGTACAGTACCACTTCATTGCATTTAATGGATGGAGACATGAACCATGAAATCTTAGGTGAGAACCTCCTTCCCTCAGCCAGGGCCTTGAAAATGTATTGTGAATGGGTATTCCAGCATGACAATAACCCAAAACACTTGGCCATGGTAAGTAGTGGCTTAAGAAAAATCACATTAAGGCCCTGGAGTGGCCTAGCCAGTATCCAGACTCTACATCCACAGAAAATCTGTGATGGGAACTGAAGGTTTGAGTTGGCAAACATCCTCCTCGAAACCTTAAAGGGGTATTCCGGACAAAGATATCTTCCGTAACACCCCCTCCATTCATGTTTATGGGAGGGGGCGTGATGACCATCACGCCCCCTCCCATAGACATGAATGGAGGGGACGTGGTGGGTGCGGGTGCTGCACGGAGATCGCGGGGGGTCCCAGTGGCAGGCCCCTAGCGATCAGGGGATAAGGTGCCTTTGGCCGGAATACCCCTTTAATGACTTGGAGAGGATCTGCAAAAGAAGTGAAACAAAATTCCACCTGAGAGGTGTGCAAACTACAAGAAACGTCTGTCCTCTGTTATTGCCAACAAGGTTTTTGCCATCAAGTACTAATTCATGTTTTGCAAAGAGGTCAAATACTTGTACTGCACAAAATACAAATCAATTCCTAACTTTTTTTAAATCAGTTTTTTCTTGATTTTTTGTTTTTATTCTGTCTCTCACTGTTTATATAAACTGACCATTAAAATTCTAGAACAATAATTTCTTTGTTAGTAGAAAAATGTACAAAATCAGCAAGGATCAAATATTTTTTTTCTTTCACTGTATCCTCTAAAAACTACTGTTTCGGGATACAGCTTCCATGCAGACCTGTGTGTCACAGACATGACAACATTTTTTATCGAATGGGGTCTCAGTGCTTACACCCCCAAAAATCAGGAGAATAAGTGGAGGGAAGTGCACAGTAAAGTGCTTCACTCTCCAGCTCTCAGCAATCTATGCCTTGCTGCGGTATAGACTTATAATGGGGCAGCAATTTTCCTGATCGGTAGGGGTCTTAGCATATGTCTAAAGGTTTTAGGGACACTTTAAGTAATTCAGTAATAATAACAAGAGCAATGAGTGACATTATTGTGTTGGGAAATGCTCTTAAAAAGAAGTGTACAAAATAAAAAAAATACATGTTCTCCCAAAATCAAGGCCCCCTTTAACAATAGGTTAGGTCTGGTATTATGGCTCTGTACCAATACTGGACATAGACCCTTCTAAGAGATCATAAACATGGCAAATCAATGACGTAGCCATCCCAATGTTCTGAGGATGCCCAGACAGCGTATATTATACAGAAGCATGTTCAAAAATTCTTACTTTACCTGTGAAGAAATTCTAGGAATTCATTTACCATGATGGGCGTCACCTTGTTTACTAAATCTTCAGATATTTCCCAAGCTGGCTTGATTCCGCTCTCACATATCTGTTGAAAAAGTAAAAGGCTATGGACACATTTTGAAATGGTTTTTATTATTCGTACTTTGTACGGGCACAGAAACACTTTCTTGATAGATTTTTATTGAAAAAAATTGCCCTACAGCCTCTGCAGTTTTCTGTATGAGCTCAATTTTCTCTCTATACTTTCACACTGCCAATATGATTCTCCCCACAAGACTGCCTTGTATCTGCTCTTCTCTCTATCTACATCCTCTGCAGTTTTCTGTGTGATCTCTTTTTATGTCTATACTTTTACACTACCTATATGATTCATTGTACTGGTTTCCAAATATAAAGCAGAGGGACCTTCAGGATCAAGGTTTGGCTTCTACCTTGTAGCTAAATAGCTATAGATACAACCCATAACATTATGAGGTCTGGGGTTATAGGAATTAGAGCAGCAGGTATATAGCTTGAATGGCCTTTGGGTCTATGTCTAGTACCACAATCCCATTGGAAAAAATCAAATATATATTACCTGAATAATGTCTATATATAATTCAGAGTAGAGAGTCAAGTCTGTCATCACTGGTTGACGTTCCCTTTTCCAGTTTCTCGTTTCCAATGCATTGGTCATCAATTCTTTCAGGTTTTCCTTCAAAAAAAAGTTAGTAATAAATTATTGCACAGTAGAATTCCGTACAACAAATGGCTAACATAGTTTTTGTAAAAACATGATCAGTCTTCCTGCTTAAAAAAAACATAAAAAACTATACTCCCCCCCCCCCCCCCCTGTAGCCTCCAGTTTTGCTGCTTCAGTCTCCGCTGTGCTTTACTTCCTGGGGCCCAATGCATCACATTTACGCTCAGCCAATCAATGGTCGCAGTAGTGTCGACCTCCGCAAGTAATGGGATAAGCGGCATGCTGATATCTTGGCCCTGGCGCCAGTAAATGAAGCAGCGGAGACCAGGAGCAGTGATACTGGAAGCTATGGGGCCTTAAGTATACTTTTTTGTTGTGTTTTTTTTTTTACTAGGCTGGGAGGCTGGCTGTTTTTACAAAAAAACAATTGTTACATACTGCGCTCCGGCGGTTAGCACCGGCCGGGAGCGCAGTAGTTCCGTGTCCCCGCTCACCGGCCGGGAGCGCAGTAGTCCCGTGTCCCCGCTCACTGGCGGGGCCAGGATTCGCATTGCGGGATGCGCCCGCATGCGAATCCCGGCCCATCACTTACCCACCTCCACTGCTGCTGCTCCGTCTCAGCCTCGGCGCACGCGTCCCCGTCCCTTCGGGTGCACGGTCACCGGTGCTTTGAAATTTAAAGGGCCAGTGAGCCCATAATTAGTAAGTGCACCTGAACACTATATTATAAATTCCTGCACCTCCCACACATCCCTGCCAGATCTTCAGTGCCTTTTGCCTAAGAGAAAGCGTTCCCATTGCCTTTTCTGCCTACCCGTGTTACCCGACTTCCTTGCTACGTTTTTTGACCACGAACCTTTGCCGCCTGCCTTGACCTTCTGCTACGTTGACTACGCCTCTGTCTCACCCTCCTGTACCTCGCCTTGCCCAGTACCTGTGTGGTCGAGCCGTATCGGGGGTAGCGACCTGGGTGCCACCTGCCGCAGCAAATCCATCCTGCCCTGCGACGGGCTCTGGTGAAGACCAGCGGCACCTTAGACTCCGCTCCCTGATATGGTCTGTTTCATCAGCCACACAGGTGGAGGATCCACTACCTGCTCTGTGACATCCGCATCCAGGTACGTGACAACAATGTTCACTGGACAACCCCTTTAATGTATTATTCAATGACTTATAAATAAATTGCAAATCCAACACCAATCAGTGCAAACGACATAAAGTGATTTACCCATACCCTTGGGAGGGACATACTGCGAGTGTACATACAGGCTTCAACGTCTCATCATATGTGCTCCGGTCCAGACAGGAAACATGATCCGTCTGACCATGTGAATGAGAGCAAGGTATGCCTGTAGCTCCTGTGCCTCCTTCACACAAAACAAGGGACCAAAGGTGCTGGGAAAATGCAGGTGCCATTTGGGGAAACCAGGTCCAGTCTTAAGGTTGTATAAATAATTGGGTGTGCCTACAGCCTGCCCTATCCCTCCTGAATCAGAATATTGGTGGAACACCTATCTTAAAGGGGTTTTTCGGCCAGAGACATCTTATCCCCTATCGGAAGGATATGGGTAAGATGTGGGGGGGGGGGGGGTCGGGTGCTGTCACGCCTCCTCCCATAGACATGAATGGGGGGGGCGTGATTTCACAAGGAGGCATGGCATTACATCACATCTCCAGTCCCGGAAACAAAGAGCTTTCCAAGTCTGGGGACGCAGCCCTACATATAATGTGGGTGCTGCACGGGGGTACCAGTGGCGGGCCCCGCACGATCAGATATTTTATCCCATATACTTTGGATAGAAAATAAGATGTCTTTGGCCGGATTGCCCCTTTAATAAGGGTAACCCCCGGTTCCATACCCACAGATAGCCAGCACTATCTCTCCTTAACCAATAGTAGGGCTAGTGCAAGATGCAGCACCCCCTACAGGAGAAATTAAGCTTCACACAGTGCACATTTAGATGAGCAAACCCTCTGTAACTTCTATCGACCTGAGCCAAAAGATTAGGATCCTAAAAGACCTAAACCTAAAGAAATATTCTCACCTTTAGCTGATGTATATACATGTTTTCCAGATGGCTAATCTTTTCTGGAGGTAGAAGTTCTCCCATTTGGGCCATATTGATGTGATCAGCCAGAGCTGGGTCTCCCAGGATTCTGATAGACAGAAGAAACCATCATTGATATTAGAGAATCCAATCATTTAGTTGTATACCCATTATATCAGTTCCATCATATTGTATACCCATTATATCAGTTCCACTAGCTGACCAATAATCACCTGACGTATGGCACTATCTAGTATTACCAGATATGGGATGGCCCAAAATACATGATACATTGTTCCTGAATTTAGATTTCCTTATATTTTGTTACTCCTCACCTTCTAAGCCAATAACTTTTTATTGACAATGTTAAATTAGGGCTTATTTTTTCTAGGATAAGTTGTACTTTTATTCCAAAGCCAGAAACAAAATTATATTGTTCATTTTTGTGGGGCAATAATTTTTTCGGGTTTCACCATACGATAAGTCTGACATGCTAAAATTCTTCAGGTCAGTACGGTTCCAGTGATTCAAAATTTGGATAATTTTTTTTTCATGTTACGACAAAAAATTTTTATTGGTAGGACAGCCGTTTAGCTCTTACTAGCACTTCCACAGATCATGTATACATGTATATATGTATAACACCAGAGACTTCCATTTGGAAATTCCATTAACAATAGGGTCATTGGGATTAAGCATCATGGGAGACAGGGGTACAATAAAGGCTGCACAATTGTTGCCTTCTAATCCAAAATACCCAAATTGGTACTTCATATCCAAATTTTAAAAAAAAACACTTGTCTCCTCTCCGGGACGGAATGTTGACTCCCTGAGAGAACCCATATTTAGAGGGGTACTCTCGTGGAAAACAAATGTTTTCTAATCAACTGGTGCCAAAAAGTTAAACAGATTTGTAAATCACTTCTATTCAAAAATTGTAATCCTTTTAAGATTATCAGTTGCTGTATGCTGCAGAGGAAATTGTGTAGTTCTTTTCTGTCGTGTCAGGATCAGTCCGGAGCATTAGAGGTTTGCTATGGGGAGGTGTCAGCAGAGAGCACTGTGGTCAGGCTGGAAAGATGGTATTTTTATAATAAATTTAGGTGATAGAGGCATAAAAATGAGATGTACATGGTCAGGATTAGGAACTGAGTAACATATTATTTCTTTGTGGGATCAGACGGGTATGCTTTAAGGTTACAAAGACCATTAATAACTTTTAGAGGGAGAAATTATCTGAAAGATACTTAAGAATGCAGCATGAGTATTAAAGACAAATGGGTTCAATTAATTGGATGGGTTAAATGACAGAATTGATATGGTAATTTTATTGTAATATTGAGGTGGTGTTTAAAATTGTTTTTACTGCCCTTTCACTGGTTTGTTTTACTGCTGATCTCCCTGTGTGGTTGAAAGAGAGTGTGCAGACCCCTATGCACCGAGATCGTGTATGACCATTCTATATCAGAGTTATCTTCCGTATGACCCTTCTAGATCAGAGTTATCTTCTGTATGACCATTCTAGATCTGACTTATCTTCCGTATGACCATTCTAGATCAGAATTATCTTCTGTATGACCATTCTAGATCTGACTTATCTTCCGTATGACCATTCTAGATCTGACTTATCTTCCGTATGACCATTCTAGATCTGACTTATCTTTTGTATGGCCACTCTAGATCAGAGTTATCTTCCGTATGACCATTCTAGATCTGACTTATCTTCCGTGTGAGCACTCTAGATCAGGTTTATCTTCCGTATGACAATTCTAGTCCTGGCGTATCTTCCGTATGAGCACTCTAGATCAGGGTTATCTTCCGTATGACAATTCTAGACCTGGCGTATCTTCCGTATGACCATGCTAAATCAGAGTCATCTTCTGATTTCATCCTCTGACATTTTTAGACTTGTGTGAGGAACATTGGAAACTTACCTGGGATATAATGTTTTTGTCCAGACCAGCAGAAGGTGGATTTCGCTTAATTCATAGTCTGTAACCAGATTAATTTCATACTGAAGAACACGGAGATACTGTTGAGCATACGTATTACATACGTCAAATTCTCTTGGGTAAAGAGGTTCCAGATTTTCTATGACATGGATTAGATCCTTCTTCATAGCCTTTCCTATAGTTCCTAATACTTGGGCCAATCTGGATCCTGGCAGTCTATTCATGCCTTTAGTAACAGACAAGGCAACCCACTCTATCCATTTGGTTTTCCATGACTGCTGTGATGGTCTCCGGACTCTATCTTGCTCTAGTATAGCTTGTATAGCATCCTTAAGTTGAACTTCATCCATTTTAGAAATGGAATCTATGATCACTCTGGAAACTCTTTCCTCCAAGTCCTTGTAAACTCTTTCCTCCAAGTCCTTGTAAAGTGACTCGATCTCATTTGTCATGTCATTGTCTATGGAACCACCAATGTAGATGTTCAGTTCCAGTGCCATCAGCTCTTTGGTTTCCTTCAAAAGAGTTTTCTTCTCCTCAATGGGCTCATCATGTTCCTCAACAACTGGAAAATAAATATGACTGGAGTTTGATATTTTTACTTCAGTTTATATTTATATATGTCATTAAAAAGGAGCTGTGGTCAGTACAAAAAATATGAAAATCTATTTTAAAAATAAATAAATAGCATTTACACCCCCTCTGCCTCGTATACAACTCCCCCCAAGTCTGATTCACACCCCCTGAGCCTAACATTCACATCCCCTCAGCCTCATATTTACCCCCCAAGCCCTATTCATACCCTCTCAGCCTCATATTCACACCCCTTGAGCCTAGCATTCTGGCAACCAATGGCTACAAAATTCAGAAGAAATAATTTGCCCGTACAGCCTGTGTAAATGGTTTTTAATGCTGACTTACCCTTTAAATATCTTGCCTATCGAAATCATGAGAATTGCTTTAGATACGCTATAGAGTCTTCCTCTTTTTGATCACTAAATCTGCTTCCACAGGGGTTTTCATCCAACTTTCACAACCTCTTCAATGCCATATTTACCTTGTTATGCCTTGATACCCTTTTATTTTATTTGTAGTACATTATTATGGAGGGCAGCCATATTGCCTGAGGTGCTTTTTAATGTTAGAGAATTGCTTTACAGCAAGTCCATTTGATGTAGGAACATTAAACTGGATGGGACTCTATTGACTTTAATGGGAAAGTTTTCTGAGCATTCTCTGTGACCTTTCAGAGGTCATTGTAGAGGAAGGTGGAGGCTAAGCTCTGAGCTTCGCTTATTGTGAATGTTCTTATCCTATCTTATCTACTGTATATACTGTTTTGTTTTTTTTATAATAACATTGTTTGTACCCTGCAGGGAGTAGCAACGAACCAACAATGAGTAGGTGCTGTGCTGTGATTGGCCAGACAAGTAAGTAAAAGGAAGTCCTGTGTTTGTATTCCTTGAAAGCAGTCCCTCCCAGGTCCCATCACCTAAAATGGAATGAATGGGAAATATCTGTGCACTTCGAAGGGGGCTCCCAGGGGCACAAAAACAGCAAGAAAACTAAAATCACCTTGTCACCACTCTAACAGGAATATTTTATAAATCTGTCTGGGTTTCTTAGATTTACCCTTTAAAGTAAACATTTAGTGTGACTAATAGGTAGACTTACCAGAATGGTCTGGTGGAGTCTCATTACTGTGTGATTTCTTCTTTCCTGGTGTAAAAAAAAAAAAAATTATTTATATTTCTGTTCTGTTCATTTTTATCATCTGCATTGTTTTCCTCCTCTTTATACATTTCGTACTGGTCACTTGTTCCATTTTTTCAGTCTCTTCATTTTAGGCCCCTTTCACACTATAAATTCATCCGTTTTAAAGACCTGTTATAATGTTCCGTTATGAAAACCCTTAAAATCGGCCGTTATAAAATCCCATACGGCCGTTTCAAAATCCCATTAGAGTCTATGGGATTTTGACATTATCCGTTTTAACCCATCATAGCCCATTATTAATAACGGATTTTTTTTGTGACAGGAGAAAGTAACGGGAGAAACATCCTCATCATGCCTTTCTCTGAAATGTTTCGATAACGCTGACACATTAATTGGCTGCTTCTGACATCAGACAAATGTAATCTGATGCGTTTTTGAGGGGGTTGGAAGTGCAACCCACATACAGTATTGGCAACGACATGTACAGCAGGAAGCTAAATATATAACTGAGGCGGAATTACAATAGAAGTAATTTTTGTTGTAAAAACGCTTACCTGTGCTGTGCGACTCAAAGTAATTTGAAACCAATATGTGGGGGAATGTATCAAATTGTTTATGTCCGCATCCCCAGGTACCTGGATGATTAAGCCATGTGGGATTTGTATGTTTTTTACTATCATTTATAAATAAACTTGGAGATAACATGGTTCCTAAAGAGGGTCTTCTTCTGAAGAACAATTTTATATATGTTTTGTCTATTCCCTGTAAAGCTGTATCATTTTCAAAAATGGGGAGGTATTTCTGCACAATGGCCTAGATTTATAAAACTGTGTGAGAGAAAAAGTGGATAGATTTTCCCACAGCAACCAATCACAGCTCAGCTATCGAGCTGAGGTAAAGTGAAAGCTGAGCTGTGATTGGTTGCTATGGAAAAATCTCTCCACTTTTTCTCTCGCACAGATTGATAAATCTGGGCCAATGGCCAATTTCCATAGCAACCAATCACAGCTCAGCTTTCACTTTACCTCAGCTGGTTAGTTGAGCTGTGATTGGTTGCCATTGGCCCAGATTTATCAAACTGTGTGAGAGAAAAAGTGGAGAAATTTTCCCACAGCAACCAATCACAGCTCAGCTATCAAGCTGAGGTAAAGTGAAAGCTGAGCTGTGATTGGTTGCTATGGAAAAAAATCTCTCCACTTTTTTATCTCACACAGTTTGATAAATCTGGGCCATTCAATGGCCCAGATTTATCAAACTGTGTGAGAGAAAAATGGGAGAGATTTTGCCATAGCAACCAATCACAGCTCAGCTTTCACTTTACCTCAGCTCGATAGCTGAGCTGTGATTGGTTGCTGTGGGAAAATCTCTCCACTTTTTCTCTCACACAGTTTGATAAATCTGGGCCAATGTGTTTAATAGTGTTAAATTGTCTGCCATAGCCTTTGACAAATCATATTGGGGGAGATTTATCAAAACCTGTGCAGAGGAAAACTTGCCCAGTTGCCCATAGCAACCAATCAGCTCGCTTCTTTCATTTTTATGAAGGCTTGTGAAAAATGAAAGAAGCGATCTGATTGGTTGCTATGGGCAACTGGGCAAGTTTTCCTCTGCACAGGTTTTGATAAATCTCCCCCATTGTGCCCTCCTTTTAGTAGTAGAAATAAGAGAGTTACGGTCTAAATGTCTCGCTCTATCATATGCATTTTCAGAATATGATCATTGTAACCTCTTGCTACTAATCTGTCATGCAACAATATGGATTCTTGTTCAAAAACACTATCCTCTGAGCAGTTCCTTCTCAACCGAACCCATTCTCTGTATGGAATGTTCCGGGTAATGAGATTGGGATGACAGGAACTTGCCTGGAGGATAGTGCAGTTTCCTTTCTATTTGGTTTTACCACTATCTTGTTATCATGTATATCATTACTCACTCTAGGGTGCACATAAGGTGATATCTAGAAAGGGAATGCCGTCAGTGGAAAATTGTGCCTTAAATCGGAGATTTAAAGGGGTATTCCAGGAAAAAACTTTTTTATATATATCAACTGGCTCCAGAAAGTTAAACAGATTTGTAAATGACTTCTATGAAAAAAATCTTAATCCTTCCAATAATTATCAGCTGCTGAAGTTGAGTTGTTCTTTTCTGTCTGGCAACAGTGCTCTCTGCTGACACCTCTGCTTGTCTCGGGAAGAGTAGAGTAGAAGAGGCTTGCTATGGGGATTTTCTTCTACTCTGGACAGTTCCCGAGACAGGTGTAATCAGAGAGGGCTTAGACAGAAAAGAACAAGTCAACTTCAGCAGCTTATAAGTACTGAAAGGATTCTAAAAAATGTACAAATCTTTTTAACTTTCTGGAGCCAGTTGATATATATAAAAAAGTTTTTTTTTTTCCTGGATTACCCCTTTAAATCATTATTGTTGATGTAAGTTACAAACTCATCAAATCTGCTTTTACTATCCCTCCATACCAAGACAAGATCGTCAATGTACCTACCAATGTATTTAATGGATGAAAAAAAAAGAATTGTGATCTTTAAAAATGAAGTGTTCTTCCCAATAAATTATGAAAATGTTAGCAAACGATGGTGAATATTTAGCACCCATAGAGGCCATTAAACATGTGGACAAAATGATAAATTCCTTCCGATCAGGGGTGTATCTGCTATGGGTGTCCAGATGATAAGGCTTTCAATCCTTGTTGTCATGGTATGGAGGGATAGAGCGCGGTAACATCATAGGTGGCCCATGAATATTGTTCAGACCACTTCATCTGATCCACTATTTCTAAGACATGTTTAGTGTCCTTTAAGAAAGCTGGGGGTTACCTTGTAGATATGAATCAAGCCAGTCTCCCAATCTCTCCCCTTATGTGGGAACAATAGACTGGAGGAGGCCCTATTGGCTATTAATAGATTAGGGGGAGCTCTGTTGTGTAGTATATCAGTGGGTGCATGTCCCATCTTATCTATTTACTAGGGTTACTTTTAATTTTTATTCTAATAGTAACATTGTTTATAAGGCTAAACAAAGGCACATGTCCTTACAGTTCAGCCTATCACCTAGAAAGTAACCAAAAGGTGTAGGTGCTTTGTTGTGATTGGCCAGAGAAGTAAGGATAAGGAAGTCCTGTGTGTGTACTCACCCTTATCACCACTCTGAAGGGTTTAATCTCTACAAAACCGGGAAGGTCTTTTTAAAGTACAAGTCCAGTTTTAGTGTGACTAATACAATAGGTAGACTTACCAGGATGGTCTGTTGTAAGCAATGATGGCGTCTCATTTCTGTCTGATTTCTTCTTTCCTGATGTAAAAAAGAAAAGAAAAACGATATAATAGTGATAATGGGAATTCTGGTAATCTTGTTGTATGTTACCTTTCCACCACATGTATTTGTCAAATTTCATCCCTTTCTTTTTATCTTTTTCATTTATATTCCTGTTCTGTTCATTTTTATCATCTGAATCGTTTTCCTCCTCTTTATATATTTCGTTTTGGTCACTTGTTCCATTTTTCAGTCTCTTCATTTTAGCTGTCACAGCAAAACATTATCAAAATGAAAAAATATGTTAAAAAATCTTCACTCCCATTACATGCTAATAATGAGTTTACTGATGTATACAGGGGGCAAAAAAGAACAAGTTTTTCTTTTTCATTTTCGCACAGTATTTCCCTTATAATGCGCTTTTCAAAGCTTCCTCACTGCAGGCAGTGTTCAATGTAGCTGAGGTGCGCCATGCACGGCACTCACTCCTGTCTGTCTGATTGACAGGCAGGGAGCTGCGCTATGCCCGTCAGTGTCCTGGCTGCACTATGAGAGTTTGGACTCATGCCAGTTTATAAAATTCTTTTTAAAGTACAAGTACATTTTTAGTGTGACTAATACAATAGACTTACCAGGATGGTCTTGTGTAAGCAATGGCGGCATCTCAATAATATTAGTTTTTTTCTTCTTTTTATCTATTATTTTTAAAAATATGATTAGTATTATAGAATTCATTTTCTTAAAAAAAAATTTTCGCAAAAAGAAAATGTCCAGCCCAGCTTCCTGGATAAAACCTTGAATTTTATTTCAAATTATCAGACACATAAGGATGCAGAAGTACAGGTGACGCGTTTCGGTAGATGTGCTCAACCTTAGCCATACAACTATAATGACAAAGATTCACTTATATGGAGAAATGAGGAGAAATCCCCAAAATGTTTCCCACCTGCTGCCTGGGGATTAACCCTCTTCCGTCCAAATATTCAAAGTAAAGGTCATAAATAGACACATTTTTTTTCCTAACCCATGTGACTTCACTGCAAAAAACTCACAAAACCAAAAAAACGCTATACATCTTATCCATTTCTAATTACTTTGTACATGTCTCATATCTTATACAGTATGTCTATGCCGAGACAAGATATATATTACAAAAGGCTGTGAAACATAGGACCCCGCCATGAAACTTAGCAAACCCGACCACAAATCTATATACAGTGGTCCCTGAACATATGATGGTAATTGTTTCCGGGAGGACCATCATATCTTGAAACAATCATATGTTGAGTACATATGTCTATGGAAAACTGGTAATTGGTTCCTGAGTCCATGAAATTTCAACCAGGGGCCAGGCCTGAGGTGGGGGCTTTGGGCCAGGCCCGAGGTGGGGGCTTTGGGCCAGGCCCGAGGTGGGGGCTTTGGGCCGGGCCTGGTGGGGCTATGGGCTGGGCCTGGTGGGGCTATGGGCCGGGCCTGGTGGGGCTATGGGCAGAGCCTGGTGGGGCTATGGGCCGAGCCTGGGGATTTGTGCTGCGCTTAAGAGAGGGGGGTTAACGCTACCGCTGCCATGGGGTGAGGGGGTCAACTTAACTCTTCACCCCATGGTAGCGGCAGTTTTATCGCTGCCGCTGCATGAGGTGTTAACACTGCCGCTGCCTTGGGGTGAAGAGTTAGGTTAACCCCTCACCCCATGGCAGCGGTAGCGTTAACCCCTCAACCCGCGGCAGTTTTATTGCTGCCATGGGGTGAAGAGTTAAGTTAACCCCTCACCCCATGGCAACGGCGGCGTTAACCCCTCACCCCGCGGCAGCGATAATGCTGCCGCTGCCATGGGGTGAGGGGTTAACGCTGCCGCTGCCGTGCAAATGAGCACTCACCAGCTCCTCTCCCGGCGGCGCTCCTCGACTGAGGCGCAGGCCGGCAACGTCACTGTCATGTGACAATACATTGTCACATGACAGTGAGGATCCGCGCGCCGCAAGGAGGCTGCACCGGCACCACAGGGGTTAGCTGCACCGGCATGCACCGGTATGTACTGTAAACCTGCTTAATAGCCCAGCGGTAGTCCGGTAGCAGCTGCGGCAGCCAGCGCTACCGGAGGACCGCACATTTTAATGATGGCCCGACAAAAAGTATCGTATGTCGATACTGCTTTCAACCTACGATGGCCTCTGAGAGGCCATCGTATGTTGAAAATAATGTATGTTGAGGCCATCGCATCTCGAGGGATTACTGTATATAAAACTCAATGTGTGTATGTATGTATGTGTGTATGTGTGTATGTATGTATGAATGTATGTATGTTCCAGCATCACGTCCAAACGGCTAAAGATATTAACATGAAACTTGGCCACATGTTACTTATATGTCAACAACAAACATAGGATAGGTGATTTAACCCTTACTCACCCCCAACTTCCAAACGGCTGGAGATATTTCGATAATACTTGGCCACATGTTACTTATATATCCACTTAAAATATAGGATAGTTAATTTAACCCTTAACTATCCCCCATTTGTGAGGGTCGGGTTTTTTGTTTAAAGTTCCATGCTAATCAATGGGAAATGTATGTATCCCCATAACTTCCGTACGGCTGGAGATATTTCAATACCTGGTACACATATTACGGGTCAGGATATGAGGTCAGGATAGGAGGTCGAGATAGGAGGACGGATAGGAGGACGGGATAGAAGGTCGAGATATGAGGACGGGATAGGAGGATGGGAAAGGAGGACGGGATAGGAGGTCGGGATAGGAGGTCGGGATGCATGATGCTGCAGCCGACACGCCGTCTCTATGTCTCTTTATGGGAGAGGCGAAGATGCAGCGCTCGTGCACCACACTTCTCCAATAGAGTTGTATGGTGGGGGCATGTCCGTCGAGCTTAGTGAGCTCAAAGCCACATGCATTAGCTGGCGCATTGCGCCATAATGCCGGAGCCCAGTTTGGGAGATCTCGATCAGACCCTTATCCCCTATCTTGTTGATAGGAGATAAGTTTAATTTACTGCAATTGTCCTTTCTAAGGACAAAACAAACAAGTTAGAAAAAAATAACCAATTTAGAAACTAACAAAAACAATACACTTAAACCACAATGGTGTGAATAGGGACAAGAACATATCATCCCAAAAAATCTACATAAAAAATGGCAGTGACTTTTAATATTGCAAAATAACATCTTGACGGAGATTTATCAAGCTCTGTAGCACTTGCGCCTTTTCTATACATGCTGCCACTTTTTGATTTTTGCTTATTCCAAAGCAATATGTATTTATCAAATGCGACAGTCGCCATTTATGAAGAAAAAAAGTTGCATCTCCATTTAAAAGTTGCATATGTAATCCAGGTCCAACCTGGCTTACAGAAAGTGCATACGTCCGCAGAAAAGGAAATTATCACCCTCTTTAACAAATGTTCTTGTTCTGCATCATGACACAAAGCTACTACATTAATGTTAATGTTAATTATAGAACAATTATAATTTTAATAATAATTATATAACTAATAACTCTATTAATTTTAAGGTTGAAAATAAACACTGCACACCTTGTAAATTTTTGGACACGTTCATGCTGGCGTACCCACTAAATTTTAAAACTAATGTTGTGTTAAAATAGAATAAAGCACAAAATAATTGTGTAAGAATTTTTAAAGACTTTGTAAATAACCCATAAGTGGCACTAAAATGTTTCCTTAAAAAAAGAAACATCCATAGTAATACAGCTTCATGCACATTTTGGGGTGGGTAATGTACCGAACCGTTTCTTTTTTTTTTTTGTGGCTTCACTATTGTGTGCCTGTTGGTGCTGCGCTGTCTTCCTTCCTGACTTAAACGCCGGCCTCAGCGCAGCGACGCAAGACTCCGCCCAGGTTTTGCTTACGTGTGATTCATTTATCAAGGTCGTGCAACTATTTGATAAATAGGTCGCATGTAAGCAAAAGTAAGTTAAAAAAATTGTCATATAGTCGCCTCTCTTCTTTTCTACTTTTATAATGTTTATGTGTACATATTTAATAATGTGTATCTTTAATATAATGTATAGTATACTTAGCTTATTAGCGTTGCAGGACCTTCGGTCATGTGACTATGTTAATTCCTCTATGGTATGTTGGAGGACCTTTGGAGGTCCTTGGGTCACATGTTTACCCATAATCCTATGTGAAGGTGATTGGCAGAAGTATTGGACCAATTAGCTCTAGTCCAGCCCCTGCCCATATAAGGGGGCTGTAGCCAATTATCGCTCTCTTGGGTTGCTGCTCTCGTGGATGCCGGACTAGCAGGACGGATCTGCGCAACTTTCAAAGACAAGCTAGGCCAGAAAACCTACCGGCCTCAGCCTAAACTAATCCGTGAGTTCTAAACTAATCCCCGCTAACTACTAATCCCCGTGACTACTGGACCACAACTAAATCCCCTAAATCCAGTGGAACAGCGCACATCAGTCTACGGACTCTAAAACGCTTAAGGTCCCAACCACTGTCAATCTCTAAGAGACTTTGCACGACTAGAGACTGTTCCAGTTATGGAGCTTGCATAAAATCTTCAGTAAAGTTCCGACTGTTTTCAGCAAACTCTCCGGTTGAGGACATTCAATGATTCTATACCTCCCTATCGCTCTTGGGAAGGGTGGCGGTAGGACAAGCATTACAGAGGAGCCCTCACCCTGGCGTCACGAATAGAAAGGGTTAACCAGGCACCCTTTAGTCGCCGCACAGCTACACCCCATATACCCTACTCCCCCAGGCTATCACATTAGTGACAGGGCACAAGTTGCAATGGAGTATATCTCACAAATGCTTTAGCATGCCCACCTTAAAGGGGTACTCCGCCACTAGACATCTTATCCTCTATCCAAAGATAGGAGGTAAGATGTCTGATCGCGGGGGTTCCGGCCACCGGGACCCCCACGTTCTCTGTGCCGGCACCCGACATACTGAACATTCATGTTCAGCACGCTGGGGTTGGAAGGACGTGGTTGTGACATCACGTTACCCCATTCATGTCTATGGGAGGGGGAATGGAAATGATGGTAATCTAGTTTTTTGTTACCTTTCCGCCATCCAAAAAAAGATTTCTGACCATCTGGATTGTTTTCTTCCTCTTTATTTATTTTCTCTTGGTCTCTCGGTGCCTTTTTCCATCTCAGCATTTTATTTCCTGTTACAGCAAAATATTGTAAAAAAGAATTAAAAAAAAATCTACTCTCCCATTACATACTAAAACTGACATTCCTGATAAAGCTGAGGTACAAAGGGAAAAGAGAACAACAATGTCCATGTGTATAGATGACAAGATTACAAACAGGAAAAAACGGAAATAATATTAAAGGGGTACTCCACTGGGAAAAAAAACAAACATTTTTTATTATCAACTGGTGCCAGAAAGTTATACAGATTTGTAAATTACTTCTATTTAAAAATCGCAATCCTTCCAGTACTTATCAGATGCTGCATGCTCCACAGGAAGTTGTATTTCTTTCTGGAGTTCTTTTCTGACTGACCAAAGTGCTCTCTGCTGACACCTCTGTCCGTATCAGGAACTGTCCAGAACAGGAGAGGTTTGCTATGGGGATTTGCTTGTACTTGGACAGTTCCTAAAATGGACAGAGGTGTCAGCAGAGAGCACTGGGGTCAGACTGAAAGGAAATTCAGAAAGAAGAGAACTTCCTGTGGAACATGCCGCAGCTGCTAAGTACTGGAAGTTAAGATTTTTTAAATAGAAGTAATTTACAAATCTGTATAACTTTCTGGCACCAGTTGATTTAAAAAAATTTTTCCAGTGGGGTACCCCTTTAAATAAATTGACTTAATCTTCCCCTTTATTATACAGGAGACATTGTTAATGATCAGTCTAAAAAAAAGTTTATTGAAATAAGAAAAAGGGTTACAGGAATGGAAAAAAAAAAGAAGGGGAAGAAGGGAAAACTAAAAACATAAACATAAGCTTATGTAATCTGAAAGCAAATTCATAATAAGAATTATATAAAAGATAAAAAATTAAATAAAAAGACAAATGTGAGAACAACACCAAGGTTATTAAAACAAAGCATAAAGCAAATCCCCAGATACCCCTCTGGGGAGAATAAAGTTCCCTTTAAACAACAGGAAACTATTGAAATGACAATCATTGATTTTAAAATCCAAAAGAAAGAGAAACATAATAAAACAAATCTGTTTATGACAGAGGTTCCATAAAATTAGCTCCCTTAAAGGGGTACTCCGGTGGAAAAAAAAAATTTCTTTTTAATCAACTGGTGCCAGAAAGTTAAACAGATTTGTAAATTACTTCTATTAAAAAAATCTTAATCCTTCCAGTACTTATCAGCTGCTGTTATGATCCACCGGAAGTTCTTTTCTTTTTGAATTTCCTTTCTGCCTTTCCACAGTGCTCTTTGCTGACACCTCTGTCCATGTCAGGAACTGTCCAGAGCAGGATAGGCTTTCTATGGGGATTTGCTCCTGCTCTGAACACTTCCTAAAATGGACAGAGGTGTCAGGGAACCTATACCACCTAGTAAGAAGTTTGTAATTAGTTTCCTGACATTTACCCGCAATAGAAAACTTATGGCATAAGGAAAAAAATGGAGTCCTTAAAGGGGTATTCCTCCCCTAGACATCTTATCCCTATCCAATGGATAGGGGATAAGATGTCTGATCTAAACAAATGGCGGGTGTTGCACAGCGGCGGGACCCCGCGATCTTTGAGCAACACCTGGCGTTCATTTAGAATGCTTGGAGCAGGCTGCGGGAGTCGTGAGGTCGCAGCCACACCCCCTCAATGCAAGTCTATGGGAGGGGGCGTGGTGACCAGCACCTGGAAGGCCTCAAATCTACAGTCATTCCAGTAGGTCAAAAGTCTATGTCTGCTGTCACTACCCATAGTCAAGTCCAGTCTAAAGTCAAGCCTCAAGATAATTATCTAAAGTCAATTACAAGTATAATTGGTTCCAGCAGGCTGTGAGGTCCTTCTGGGTTCCTGGTCACCTCTCTGGGATTCTGGCCTAGCTGTGAAGATAATACCATCTATCTAAACTCAGTAAAGCCTCCGTTAAACCATAACCTGGTTGTGGACCCTCCTTTCACTACCTAGCCATTGAAATAGCGGAGATACCGTTCGTGTGATTCCGTTTCCCAAAAAAACACTATCGGATATACCGGACTATTGGACTCATTATTGGATCCACTAACGTCTGCCGGATTACAGAGATCTGTCTCTGCTGAGGACACTCTACACACCAATATCAACCCAAGTATAGAGGTTTTACCGTTCTTGTAACATCACGGAGCCGGCCGCATCCATCTGACCAGCTGATTGCCAGACACGTGACCATCCACCCGCTATGTCACATGCCGGGAGCTCGCAGCGGTGGCGGCTGCACTTGCCGGTGCTCCTGCCGCTCTTAGCTAGAGCAGAATACCCCAGACATCGGGACCCGCGCGGAGTGGGTGAGTGGCACGCAAGGGCCTGTGTCTTTTGGTCCCATTGTCACAGCAGGTCCCTTTAGCCGAGCTCCCAGCCTCTACGTGTGGTGTACGAGATTAAAATCTCCCTGCACAGAACTTAACCTTTCTTTGTTACAATATCCAGTATCCATTTCTCCTTACCGGATTGTTTTTGATGCATCAGACAGTTACAAAGACTGATTTCTTTTTTATCCATTTGCCAATTTTCTCTACAGGTTTTTAAATTCATCAGCTGCTATACAGATACATTATTTCATTGTTACATTGTTGCCATATTGCTCCACAGGGTTATACCATATAATCCCTATTCTGCTAATGTCATTGATTGATATGGCTGTGAATGTTTAATATATGAGAGCGCTATAATCTCCAGGGCTTATTTACTATTTGTGATAGAAATTTATACCATAGTTTTAACATTGTTTCACAGCCGCAGGGCCCTAGGGCTGTGATCTTTTTAGGAACTTCTGTTTTCTTTATTATATTTTATAAACATTTATTGGTCTGGAAGTCTATATATTTTTCATTTCAACCATCCATCCATCCATCCATCCATCATACACTTTTCTGAGTGATATAACTGAGGACTGAGTATTCTATATTTTTCATATTTTCTCTCCAATTCTCATCAGGGTGTGAGAATTTCTCAGTTAACCTCGCATATTATTTCTGTGAGCTGCACATATCTTACTTTTTATTTACGAATCTGTTTAACTTTCTGGAGCCATTTCATATATATATAAAAAAAATGTTTTCCTGGATAACCCCTTTAATACTATCTTGCCCCTCCACCTACACCGCTTCACCCTTTGGTCCCGCCATACACAGTGGGTCACCACACATGGATAGATACATACATACATACATACATATACGTACGCACGTAAGTATGTATGTATGTACATACATTCCATACACATATATAATTACACACATACATAATACATGGATAAAAAAGATGCACACTATACAGTATAAATGCACATACATGGTTAGATATCTGGAAGCACATATACGTATATACATGGATAAATAAAGTTGCACATATAAAATACATACATACATGGACAGATTCCTAGAAGTATGCATGCCTACATACATACATACATATATATATATATATATATATACATACATGGATAGATACAAAGATGCACTCATACTGTGCATACATACATACATACATACCTGGAAGCATACATACATACTGTACATACATAGATGCATACATATATAGATGGGTACACAGATTATAATAAAATAATAGAATATATAAGGCACAGGGTCATATACTTATCATATACTTACAGGAGGATCTGTAGATCTAGCAGTGAACATGAAACTAATCTCTGCGCAGATAATGGTACATAAACAGATTCAGAGGTTACGCCCTATACTCGCCCTACCCTCCTCACTGTGCTATTCCTTAGCACTGCTGTAGATCGGGTGATGCTCAGCTGGATCCCCTTCCCATGATGCAGTTGAGGCCCAGGGTCATTTGCAGTCTCAACCACTCTTTGTATTGTGGATGTGAACTAAGATGAACGTACTGTGAACTCACATCTGCCGGGAGCCAATAAGCAAAAATAAAACGTCTCTAGATGGCGCTTCTTATAGCAGAGGGAAAATTTGCTGTGTATTTTACCGTCATGCTTTGTGTGATTGTACTTTATCGTATGACTTGTAATGACTGATGATCAATAAAGCTCTTTCCTTTTGCTGTAAATCAGAAGAATATGAAAACTTGCTTCCCTAGATGAAGGCGCTTGCTCCAGGAGAGGTATTGAACAATTTTTATTATGTTGGTAACGCGTTTCGATCCTGTACTAGGATCTTCGTCAGGCTGTCTGATGAAGATCTTAGTTCAGGATCAAAACGCGTTGCCAACATAATAATAAATTTTAATACCTCTCCTGGAGCAAGCGCCTTCATCTAGGGAAGCAAGTTTTCATATCCTTCTGATTTTCATCAATATACCGGACTGACGGTGTCATCTCCGGTATTTCCCTGTGGCGGCTGCCCCAAACCTTAACTTTCCCAACGCTACTGTAGGTGTTGTACTCTGAGCGCAATACCTAAGGGTAAGGAGCCTGATTTTATTACTGCCTCATCCTGCCTCAGTCCTCACAAAGGGCGCTCCCTGCTGTCTTTTTTGTTTCTTTCATTTTTTCTTTGGCTGTAGGAAGAAAGGGTTAATCTAACCCGATTGAACGGACAAGACAAGAAAATAATAATATATATGACTTATTGCCAGGGACAACGAAGGGAGCGTGCTGCTCTCTTTGTCAGGACCATCATGTCCATATTATTTTCTAGTCCTGTCCGCTCAATGGGGTTAGGTTAACCCTTTCTTCCTACAGGACCAGGAGCGCCATCTAGAGACGTCCCATTTACAATTGCTGTCTCCCAGGTGTCGTCTGGTATTTCAGAGGCTTCACAGGGAGTTCATCTTGATTCGTTACTACTATCACCCAACTATTTCAAGCAGAGGTCGGACGCCCGGCTGATCCTGTGTATCTGCCCACACACCGGTAGTTGTGTCAATGCGCTTCTCGGGATTCTGCCCATAGTTCAACATGAGGCTGAAGTTGGTTTCTTATTTGAGCATTTTCTTATACATTACTATGACAAATAAACCTTTTCTCCTCTTTTTCCTCTGCAGTAACCTGTTTTTTAAACATAAATGTTAATTATTATTTGGGAACAATCAGATCCAGAAAAATAATCAGGGGTTAAATTGGGCCACTAACCTAAGGATGGAAATATAAAGCGTAAGGGCCCCTCCATAACACCTAACTGTTTACAGGCTGGCCCAAAAAGTGGATAGGCAGGAAAACAGATGCCAACCTTCCCAACTATTTACGTTTTTTTCATTTTGAATAAGTAACTGGTGATTGCAAGGGGTAAAACCCCATTGGGCCGCAAACTTAAGGATGGAAATATTAATAGTAAGGGCCCCTCCATAATACCTAACTGGCCCAAAAAAGGGATTGGCAAGAAAACAGGTGGCAAACTTGCCAGTGGCTTATGTGTATTATGAATAAGTAACTGATAATTTCATCATTGGGCCACTAATAACACCATTGGGCCACTTACCTAAGGAAGGAAAATGAGTAAGTGGATTGGTGGATTGGTAAGAAACTAGGTGGCAAAATCATCATTTTGAATAAGTGACTGAGGATTTCAATGGGTTAAATATCAATGGGCCACTGACCTAAGGGTGGGAATTGAAAGAGTAAGGGCCCTTACACAATAAACCACTGTATCCAGTTTGGCCCAAAGAGTAGATTGGCAAAAAAAACAGGTGCCAACCTTGCCAGCTACTTACATTTTCTGCATTTTGAACTGAAGTAACTGAGGAATTCAAGGGGTTAAACACAATTGGGCCACTGACCTATGGGTGGGAATTAAAAGGGTAAGGACCCCTGCGTAGTTCCCAGCTGAATCCAGCCTGGCCCAAACTGTGGATTGGTAAGAAAACAGGTGCCAACCTTGCCAGTTGCTTATGTGTAATTTGAATTTGAAGTAACTGATGATTTATAGAGGTTAAATATCATTGGGCCACTAAACTGAGGATTGGAATAGAAGGAGCAAGAGCCTCTGCATAATACCCAAATATATACAGCCTGGCCCAAAAAGTGGGTTGGCAAGAAATCAGGTGCCAACCTTGCCAACTACTTACATTTTTTTTTCATTTTAAATAATTATGGAGTTTAAGGGGTTAAACACCATTGGGCCACTAACGCAGGAGTAAAAATATATAAAGAGTAAGGGCCCTTGCATAATAACCAACTGTATCCAGCCTGGCTTAAAATGTGGATTGGCAGCAAAACAGGTGCCAACCTTGCTAGTTGCTTATGTGTATTGTGAATAAGTGATGATTTTAAGGGGTTAAAGGGGTTATCCAGGAATAGAAAAACAGAGCAAATTTCTTTCAAAAACAGCTCTATGTCTGTCTCCAGGTTGTGTCTGGTATTATATCTTGGCTCCATTCACTTCAATGGAACTGAGCTACAGAACCACACCCAATTTGGAGACAGACGTGGAGCTGTTTTTGAAAGAAATTAGCTCTATTTTTCTATTCCTAGATAACCTCTTTAATCCCTTGAAATCATCAGTTATTCGTAATACACATAAGCAACTGGCAAGGTTGGCACCTGTTTTCCTGCCACCCGATTTTTGGGTCAGGCTGGATACATTTGGGTATTATGGAGGGGCCCTTACTCTATATTTCCACGCTTAGGTTTGTGGCTCAATGGTGTTTAACCACTTAAAATTCCCAATTATATTTGGCAAGGTTGGCACCTGTTCTCCTAACAATACACTGTTTGGGCCAGGATGGATACAGTTGGGTATTATGGAGGGGCCCTTACTCCTATTTCCATCCTCAGGATAGTGGCCCAATGATGTTTAACCCCCGAAAATCATCAGTTACTTACTTGTAATACACATAAGTAACTGACAAGGTTGGCACCAGTTTTCCTGCCAATCCAGTTTGGGCCAAGCTGGATACAGTTGGGTATTATGGAGGGGCTCTTACTCTTGATATAGTAATCAAGTTCATTAGTTTTATTTGAATCCAATATATGGTTCATAATGTTCTATATAATCCATTTATTGCTGAACTTCTAACCTTAGATATAGTTTTGTAAGAAAGACACGTGACCTCACCAAAAGGTGAAGAATTAAAGAGGCAACGTCATTATGAAAAACTTTTATATTTTGTAGCACTACTGATAAGATGACTTTTTAACCCCTTAACGACCAAGGACGCATATTTACGTCCTTGGCCGGCCCCCGAGATATAACGCGGGTTCACACGGTGACCCAAGTCATATCGGGTCGGTCCCGGCATGTATCTGAAGCCGGGACCCGGGACTAATGGTGTGTGGCAGCAATCGCGGTGCCGCATGCTATTAACCTTTTCTAAAACGAAATTGAAAGCTGCCAGGCTGCTCGGTGGGGCTAATCGGGACCACCGCAGTGAAGATGCAGTGTCCCGATCAGCTGGGACACGAGCGGAGGTCCTCTTACCTTCCTCTGGCGTGTCCCCTCGGCGATTGATTGCTTCAAGAGATTCAGGCTTGAGCAATCGACCGCCGATAACAGTGATCACTGCAAAGCCATGGCTTTGCAGTGAACAGTGATGGCAATCAGTGTATGCAATGTTATAGCCCCCTATGGGAGTTATAACACTGATAAAAAAAAGTGTAAAAAAAAAAGTTAATAAATGTGATTTAACCCTTTCCTTAATAAACGTTCAAATTACCCCCCCCTTTTCCCATAAAAAAAAAAGAAAAAACACCATGTAAATAAAAATAAATATAAACATGTGGTATCGCCGCGTGCGTAAATGTCCGAACTATAAAAAAAATATCATTAATTAAACTGCACGGTCAATGGCGTACACGCAAAAAAATTCCAAAGTCCAAAATAACGTATTTTTGGTCGCTTTTTCTATCATGAAAAAATGAATAAAAAGCAATCAAAAAGTCCAATCAATACAAAAATGGTACCGCTAAAAACGACAGATCACGGCGCAAAAAATTAGCCCTCATACCGGCCCATACACAGAAAAATTTAAAAGTTATAGGGGTCAGAAGATGACAATTTTAAACGTATACATTTCCGTGCATGTAGTTATGATTTTTTCCAGAAGTACGACAAAATCCAACTGATATAGGTAGGGTATCATTTTAATCGTATGGACCTACAGAATAAAGAGAAGGTGTCATTTATACTGAAAAATGTACTGCGTAGAAACAGAAGCCCCCAAAATTTACAACATGGCGTTTTTTCTT
Source organism: Hyla sarda (assembly GCF_029499605.1). Classification (NCBI taxonomy): domain Eukaryota; kingdom Metazoa; phylum Chordata; class Amphibia; order Anura; family Hylidae; genus Hyla; species Hyla sarda. Next base: position 16,081,620 of record NC_079199.1, read on the forward strand.
CAATTTCGTTGCACAATGATTTTTTTCTCGGTTTCGCTGTAGATTTTTGGGTAAAATGACTAATGTCACTGCAAAGTAGAATTGGTGGCGCAAAAAATAAGCCATCATATGGATTTTAGGTGCAAAATTGAAAGGGTTATGATTTTTAAAAGGTGAGGAGGAAAAAACGAAAGTGCAAAAAACGAGAAACCCTGCATCCTTAAGGGGTTAAAATATACATTTATTTTTATTCAATTTTACTAAAAAATAAATTTAAATAGCTGCCACTAGGGGGTCATCTATCTTTATGCAGACAGACTACTCTGTATTTTGCAGCATACTGGATACCGGCCATAAAGCATGTTGGTATCTAGTATAGTAGATCACCATTGCACCACTACGGCCTTCAGCTGTTCCTAAACTACAACTCTCACGATGGGAGTTGTAGTTTTGCAACAGCTGGGGGTACAATCTTTGTAAAACTCTGTATTAGAGCTTTGTATTCTCCAGCTGTGTGCCTCCAGCTCTTGCAAAATTACAGACAAAGGATGTGTGGGCATGCTGGGAGTTGAAGTTTTGCAACAGCTAAAGACAACACTGCTCTAACACAGTGCTTTACAAACACTGCAGCTCCAGCTGTTGCAATGCAAAACTACAACTCCCAGCATGCTTGAACAGCCAAAGCTTTTTCTGACTCCTGAATGATCAGACATTTAGGAGTCTGTGAAAGCTGAATGACACACATAGTGACATCTTTGTTGATTAGCATCCAGCTTTACTAGGAGCAGATAGAAAATGTATGTATAAAAACTACTGTGCAGTGATTTACAGACTGCTGGGCTGCTCCCAGACTCAGAGCAGAAGAGTCATCACAGTGAGGGAGAGAGATGGACATGCCCCCTCCACAAGGCAGGAAGCCAAAGCAAGAGAGCAAGATATAAATGCTATTTGTTAGGGATATATAGGTCCTAGACACATACATTTTCACATCTTAAATACCTGAACGTTACGAATAATGTTAATATGTCACTCACTTCATGTTTTGGTAACAACAGTAAAGATGTGAAAATTGAGGTTGTAGATAATTAAATCATCACATCAGGCCACAGAAAATCTATATTAAAAAACGCCTTATTGAATTATGCCTCATCACACCCTACCCACACCAAAAACTGTATCCCTTACAGTCAGATGATTAGGTTAAAACAAATTAATAATGATGACAGCATATATCGCAAACAGATGGAAGAGCTACTGTAAGTGTCAGGTTTGAGGAACATGGCTATCCTCCTGGAGTGTTGAGGCCGACCAAACATAGGGCAGATTCAGTCTCTCTTTTTACTGGAAGGGTAAAGATTTTTCAATAGAAGTAATTTACAAATCTGTAACTTTCTGGAGCCATTTTTTTTTTTTCTGGAATACCCCTGTAAGTGTTATAAACTTCTCTCTAGTCTGCTTGGCGATGGTCTCGTAGCCCATTCCAGCCTTGTGTAGGTCTACAATCTTGTCCCCGACATCCTTGGACAGCTCGTTGGTCTTGGTCATGGTGGAGAGATTGGAACCTGATTGATTCTGTGCAAAGGTGTGTTTTATGCAGGCAAGATTTGGTGCGGTCCCTTTAAGAGAGTGCTCCTAATCTCAGCTAGATACCTGTATAAAAGGCACCTGGGAGGTAGAAATCTTGGGTAGAAAGCGGATTCATAGGGGGACAAATACTTGTTTCAGCCATAGGCTGTCTGGGCAGGCTGGACGTTGTAGCTGTGCAACAGCTGCAGGCACACTGAATGGTAAACACTGTTTTACAAGTGAAAATGAAAGTTTCATGTCAGGACCTGGAATGTTTCGTGCCAATCTACAGGAAATGGTGTTTGTAGTTATTGCCACACTTGGTTTACTGATAACATTCATTCTTCAATGTTAATAATCCTTCATTACACACCTGTCTGGCAGATGGTCGGACACTACCTGGGTCTGACCCAAAATATTGTCCCAAGAGAGGTGAAAATTCTATAAATTATTGTCATTGTAATTAATGTGGTGCAGAGCTCCCTCCAGTGGCAGACAGGTTGAAATCAATGTAGCTGCCATTCAGTAGGAACAAAAAACCATATGTATGGGAATGTCCTCCAGGTGGGGGGTCACATGGATAAGAAACGGATGTATTTTAAGAACACATCCCCTGTAGAGCCGACGCATTTTAGGAGTTAATTGTTCTTAACCCCTTAAAGGGGTACTCCACTTCCCAGCGTTAGGAGGAACATTTAGTTACGAAAGCTGGGTGCCGGCTTCAGGGCTCGTCACGCCCCGACCCCTCAATGCAAGTCTATGGGGGGGGGGGGCGTGATGGCCATCACACCCCCTCCCATAGACTTGCATTGAGGGGGCGGGGTGTGACATCACGAGGGGGCATGGCAAACCCAAAGTCTGCACCCAAAGTTCTAAACGCTGGGGAGTGGAATACCCCTTTAAAGACACTGCCTTTAAATATCCATAACACTTAGTTTTCCACGCAAAGACCCATATGAGGCTAGTATTATGCGGGACAAATTTTACTTTGTAATGACATCAATAATGTTACCACAAAATTTATAGTGAATTTTCTACGTTTTTACATTTATTTTATCTATATTTTGTTAATTTTATATATTGTAACATTTTTTTACATTGTTCTTAGCAATGGCGTGTGGTGATTCACTGCAGCGACCACATACCTTGAATGGCTGCGGTGACTTGCTATATGTATTAAAATGTGTATGGAGGGGGTTAACATCCTTTTCCATTTTGTCAATTACAGGGTTAACTCTTACCTTTATTAGCATGTTGTTGTGTCTATCTTGCTATGCCTGAAGACGCTGCGCATGTGCAGCGAAACGCATTGCATCTTGGTTATTAAAGTCCATTTGTATCCTTCCTATGGTGTCCTGGTCGGTCAGTGCCGTGTGAGCAAGTCCTTTTACACGTCAGTCGTCCCAAGTGTGCTCCCATTTAATACATAATCCCAGCCCGGATTTTTCTTCCCCATGTGCATTACCTTACATTTATCATTGTTTAACCTCATCTGCCACTTCCCAGACCCAACCTATCCAGATCCATGTGTAACAGTGCACTGTCCTCTATTGTGTTTACCGCTTTACAGTATCATCTGCAAAGATTGCTACTTTACTATTCAACCCCTCTACAAGGTCATTAATGAATATATTAATTAGAACAGGACCCAAGACTGACCCCTGTGGTCCCCACTAGTAACATTCACCCAATCAGAATAAGTACCATTAATAACCACCCTCTGTTTCCTATCACTGAGCCAGTTACTTACCCACTTACACACATTCTCCCCCAGCCCAGTCCTTCTCATTTTATGCACCAACCTTTTATGTGGAACCGTATCAAATGCTTTGGAAAAATTCAGATATACGACATCCAGCGATTCCCCCTGGTCCAGTCTGGAACTCACCTCCTCACAAAGCCATGCTGATATGGAGTCATTTATTTATTTCTATCAAGATATTCCAAAATAGCATCTCTTAGAAAACCCTCAAACTATTTACATTCTATCTTTTTACATTTAAGTCATTGACCTTAGGGGTATGTTACCATGTGCATTTTTGGCTGCACATTTTCTGCAGCAGAATTTGCTACCCATTAAAGTCAATGGGTAGCAAAATCAGCAGCTAAATGCACACGTGAACATACCCCAAGAGGCTATTCACACATATTTGATGCTGCAGATTTTAATGTAAAGTAAATGAGTGAACAAAGCTTCAAATATGTGCAGGATACTGAACGTGTGAACGTACCCTTAAAGGGTACCTGTCATAAATAAATACTTTTGATATTTTGTATATTACTATATTCCAAACCACTTTCTAATTTCATGTATTAAATTTTTTTTATTTCTATGTGTATTTTCATTTTGAAAAACTGACCACTAGGGGTCTCCCTACATGTCCCCGGCCACAAGTCTCTTATAGAGTTTGGACTCATGCTGGCCTGGCATGAGTCCAAACTTTCATACTGCAGCCGAAACAGCCTGCGAAGAGGGCGGAAGTGGTCCCCTAGCAGGCTTCAGTGACGTCACGCCTGCTGGGGAACGCACACTTTCTCCACCCCGGGGGCTTGCCCTATGTGAGCAAAATAACGGGTATGGTTGGTTTTACATATTTCGCTTTTAGGACCTTTGCAGTGAGTGTATCCGTGATGGTATCATCTAGAGATGAGCGAACTTACAGTAAATTCGATTCGTCACGAACTTCTCGACTCGGCAGTTGATGTCTTTTCCTGCGTTAATTAGTTCAGCCTTCAGGTGCTCCGGTGGGCTGTAAAGGGTGGATACATTCCTAAGAAAGAGTCTCCTAGGACTGTATCCACCTTTTCCAGCCCATCGGAGCACCGGAAAGCTGAACTGATTTATGCAGGAAAAGTCATCAACTGCCGAGCCGAGAAGTTCGTGACGAATCAAATTTACTGTAAGTTCGCCCATCTCTAGTCTCATCCCCCTGATTATTCCCACACCTCAAAACCAAACACTCCATATACCAAACACTCGTACGAGGGGGGAAAAAAAAGTGAGACCGCCAACATCCAAAAATATTATTTATTAATATAGATCAATAAAAATATATATAGGTAAAACATACATGGAGTATATAGTCTTTGCATTAAAATGAACAGGGTCAAATAGACACATGAAAGAGAAAAAAAAAAGACAAATGTAAAAAAATAAATATAAAATACTCGGCAACACGTAGAAATATCTGTAGGTAGAACATTCCATAGTCCTAGGCGTGATTTCATGTCTGGGATAGTAGCCATGTGCAGCGCATGAGAAGCGGGTGAAAGCCACGATTTCCAAATACTAGTCAATATTCATAAATAGAGATACGGTATATACATATAGCACAACACTAGGGAGGGACGGTAAGGATTCCTGTACAGATTATATGAACTCACATTCCCTTAGTGCAGTGTTTCCCAAGCAGAGTGCCTCCAGCTGTTTCAAAACTACAACTCCCAGCATGCCCGAACAGCCCTTGGCTGTCCGGGCATGCTGGGAGTTGTAGTTTTGCAACAGCTGGAGGCACCCTGGTTGGAAAACACTGTCTTAGTGTCTGATATGTCTCAGTTCTCTACATCCTGTGGCTTTGCAGCTGTCTGGGAACTACAACTCCCAGCCGGTTGATACAGCAGTCTCGCACAGAAATCTACACTATGAGCCTTAACAGTATTTCCCCACCAGGGGGCCTCCAGCTGTTGCAAAACGACAACTTCCAGCATGCCCGGGCATGCTGGGTGTTTGTTTTTGCAACAGCTGTAGGCACCTTGGTTGGAAAACACTCAATATTCATAAATAGAGATACGGTATATACATATATCACAACACTAGGGATGGACGGTAAGGCTTCCTGTACAGATTATATGAATTCACATTCCCTTAGTGCAGTGTTTCCCAAGCAGCGTGCCTCCAGCTGTTGCAAAACTACAACTCTCAGCGTGCCCGGGCATGCTGGGTGTTTGTTTTGTTTTTGCAACAGCTGGAGGCACCTTGGTTGGAAAACACTGAGCTGTAATTTGCCAATTTTAAGCCTGTATTACAGTAAATGTGTTGGCCGCCCCCCCCCCCACCCCCCCGTTTATTTTTTTATACTAGGCCACGACCACTTTTTCGACAGTTGCAAGCGCAAGGCAAATTTGTCTTACCATCATGCATTTTTTTTTTTAAACAATTTATGTAATTAATTCATCAAATTTAATTAATTTAATTTATTTATTTAAAACATTTTTTTTTTCCATTTTTAACTTTTGCAAGCCAGATACTAGGCGCGTATACGAGTTCATAAATTTCACCCTAAGCCAGGAGGTCACATGACACTGCTGCAATCTTAAAAAAGGAGGCTGAAAGCTGTTCCGGCACGTTGGGAGTTGCAGTATCTCAACAAAAATGTCACGTTGCCCTAGTTAACGTGACATTATTATAGAATCTAACGGCTCCGTCACCGAAATTAGTTCGTACCTTTCTAACTATACACAACATTAAAGTGCCGCTGCCAACGCGTTACACTCCGATTATATACACAACTTGGATCTGAGGAAATAAAAGACGACGCGTTTAAAGGGGACCTGTCACTGAAAAAATATATATAAAAATACAGGAAAACTAAAACATCATTTACATAGATGGCGCACTGTCATGTGCCGTCAGCTGCTCACATTTAGAGGAAGTATCCTTTAGGGTAGTGTTTCCCAACCAGGGTGCCTTAAGCTGTTGCCGCTGGCTGTCCGGGCATGCTGGGAGTTGTAGTTTTGCAACAGCTGGAGGCATCCTGGTTGGGAAACACTGTTTAATGGCCGTTACCCTAAGTCAGCGCAGAGTACTGCTGCAAAGAGCAAGTGTAGGCTCCGCGGGGGTGGAGCAAAAAGCAGATTCCTAAAGGGCTGTACTAGGCCGAGTATTCAGAAGTCGGAATGCCCAATTTTCTAGAAGATCGGATAGTCCTGTAGCTATGGAACTCGCTGGCCATTCTATATAAATAAACATAGAAGTAATAGTGCATACGGTAATTATATTATAATATATATTATATATATATGTGTGTATGTATATGACAGGTCCCCTTTAAACCTATAATCTTTGCAATGTTATTTGTATAAAAGCTGCATTATATTACATACATGCTAAAATAGCCCCAAATCCGGCTACATTATAGAAGCTACTTTTCATGAGGAAAAAAAAATAAAATTATATATATATATATATATATATATTTTTTTTTTTTATATTTGATCTCTGCTACAGTAATTTGTGGAATGGAGATAAGTTCTAATATTCAGACAATAAAACAAGATGGCTGTACCGTAGGGTGTTAGAGTTCACAGAAACAAAATGTAGCGTTCTCTCAGCTTAATGCAATGTAGAGGACTTTTCCCCTATGTTTAACTGTAGTGCCTGGTTAATGGGGCTTTATCTTTGATACTTTGTAACAAGTGGATGTCACAATAAGACAATCTTGTGTGTGTTTATATATTATATATATATATATATATATATATATATATATATATATATATATATATATATATATATATATATATATATATATATATATATATATTTAATCAATCAGCTCCCCATTTAGTAACAAAATGTTCAGAATGTAGCATTTTGTTTTGGACCATTATCCAGCAGGTTTTCCCTTCCATCCCCTGCTGGTATCTATTGAGGAAAATGATAAAATATGTTTTATATATATTTTTTTCATATCCCATCAGTGGGAAGAAGGAAAACACTTAATCCAACAAGAGATTGGCAGGTTTTCCCTTTTCCCCCTGCTGGGATCTATTAAAGAAAATAATACAGTATTATCCTTTATTTTTGTTTTTTATACATCCCAGGAGGGGGGGAGGAGAAGTATGAAAAACCGGTCTCCATCTTGATTAAAGGTTTTTCCCTCTGATGGGAGCTATAAAAACATTGTCCGATATTATTTCATATAATTTTATCCCACTGGATTATGATATATATATTATATATCATAATCAAGTAGGATAACATTTAGAGATGAGCGAACTTACAGTAAATTCGATTCGTCACGAACTTCTCGGCTCGGCAGTTGATGACTTATCCTGCGTAAATTAGTTCAGCTTTCAGGTGCTCCCGTGGGTTGGAAAAGGTGGATACAGTCCTAGGAAAGAGTCTCCTAGTACTGTATCCACCTTTTCCAGCCCACCTAATTTATGCAGGAAAAGTCATCAACTGCCGAGCCGAGAAGTTCGTGACGAATCGAATTTACTGTAAGTTCGCTCATCTCTAATAACATTATATTAAAGAATATCTGACATATAGATTTATATCTCTATTTCTATATCTGAATTTTAATTCCGGCATTACATGTAGAAGAGGAGGCAATGATTGGCAGGCTTCCTCCTTTGAAGAAAAAATGAATCCTAGATTTGACACGGTCACTGAGAACTAGAGAGATGAGGATCACACGTCCATATTGAACACATACGAAAAGGCACAATGAAGTTTTATGTCGTATGACAATTTCAGATTCGTTTTCCCCATTTCTAATAGAATTGATTTAGGTGAAGAAATATAATCCATGACCAAAAAGAAAACCCATACAATTCCCAAATCTGTACCTGTGCCAGCTGAGTGGCTCCTACACAAGAGAAGCGGCCTGACCTCACAACGACTAGTCACAATATCAAGTAGTAACAAGTAACATTACAAAGGGATTTAATACTCTTCTGGTTACTATCATAATAAAAGGTCCAGGTTATAGGCGTCACTGGTGAGGACAGATCCGCAGACGTCAGCAGGTGATGTCCCCTCACGTGTCACCTGAGCCACTTATCTGAACAATTCACTGATCGTCCCATTTCATTATGATTTTGTGTCTCTGTGCAACACACTGTACGGAAAGAGGAAAAGGAATATGAATTAATTGGATATATTCTGTATAAGTGACATCACATGATCGGGGCAGCCAATCGTAACAGCACACGTTACCCAGAATAGAGGAATATCACATTCCATTTATGCCATGCTGCCAGTACTAGTAGAACCAGTGTTAGGGTAGGATCACATGTAACAGATCGGCAGCGTATTTTACGCTGCGGATCCGTCTGGGACCCGACTCATTGTGTGCCTCCAGCTGTTGCCCCGTCCCCTGGCCTGCTCCCAGTGGCAATCCACCGCTCGGAGCAGCCACAAAGGGGCCTGAAATCTGCTGCACGCAAGCGCAGTGTACTCAGACATTGCGGCTGCGCTGTGCCACTACGAGCAGGCCAGGGGGTGGGGCTACAGCTGGAGGCACACTATAGATCAGGGCAACAGCTGAAGGGACACTATAGGTCGGGTTCACCAGCGGATCTGCAGCATAAAATTCGATGCAGATCTGTTACGTGTGACCCTACCCTTGCAGGAAGATACTAAGATTACAACTACAAATCACCTACCAACTTGATAGCTGATAAGTACCTGATTCGGTGTTTCCCAACCAGGGTGCCTCCAGCTGTTGCAAAACTACAACTCCCCTCATGCCCGAACAGCCTTCTGTCAGAAGTTTTTATCATAGGGGGATGGGGTGCTGAGACAGCCAGTGACTGCTTAAATGAGGGGGCACAAGCAGACAAGGTTGTGCCCATTTGTTTCTGCTCAGATAGCCTTTCTATAAATCATTACACCCCGCATATCACTCTATGAGCAGAAACAAATGGGCACACTACTCAACAGAGGGCTTCTGCCCCTTCGCATTAGCACCTAGAACCCGGCTGATCAAAACTTCTGTCATGTCAGAAGATTTTCAAAGTGACAGATACCCTTTAGGGTGATAAAAATAAAACCAAAAAGTGAACTACTTACTCAGTGCTGTTTACTACATTTGCATAATTAAAGGGGTATTCTGGTTTTATACATCTTATTCCCTATGCAAAGAAGATTGAAAAATATGTATGATCGCAGGGGTCTCCCGTAATCTCTGTGTCGGGCGCCACCTCTGAGATGGGGATGTAACTTCACGGTCATGACCCCTAGTGACATCACACCACACCCCTCCATTCATGTCTATGTCAACCCCCTCCCATAGACATAAATGGAGGGGTGGGGCATGACGTTACGTCCCCGTCTCAGAGGCAGCGCCCAGCACAGAATGCCGGGAGCTGCACAGAGATCGCGGGGGGGTCCCAAGCGGCGGGACCCCCTGCGATCATACATCTTATCCCCTATCCTTTGGATAGGGGATAAGATGTATAAAGCCGAAATACCCCTTTAACATGAATAAAATCGGGATAAGTGAGCAGTCAGCTGACCGTGCAGCAGCCAAGACTTGTTATGTGAGAAACTGTACGAGTTCGGTATTTCTCATTTTCCGATTTACGTGTAGAGAGAAGTCACCACGTACCTGTCGAGAGTATTGTGAGTGTTCTGCGAGACAGAGGAGGCTCTCAGGCTGCTGACACTGCCGTGGTAAGATCTCCTGCCTCGAGCCGATGGGGTATCCTGGATCTCCCCTACACCCTACATGTGGAGCAACAGAATGAAAGCAGATGGTGAATGCTAAGTAATTCAGTGGTCAATAGATTGTGATATTTACTTATTTTTAGAAAGATTTAGGTTATACTGCTGCCGTCCTGTACTGACACTTAGGTCAGTGACTAATTTAAAGGGGTTGGTCGACCATTAACCCTTCTTCTTTATCCACAGGATGGGAATGGAGTCTGGAAATGCCACACTTGGGACCCTGTAGAACAGTTTTTCCCAACCAGGGTGCCTCCAGCTGTTGCAAATCTACAACTCCCAGGATGCCCGGACAGCCAAAGGCTGTCCGGGCATGCTGGGAATTGTAGTTTTGCAACAGCTGGAGGCACCCTGGTTGGGAAACACTGCTGTAGAAGACGGCAGGGGGTCTGATTAGTCAGACACCCTGCGATCATTTGCTTATACCTTGTCCTGTCGATAGGGGATAAGTGGTAACAATCAATGTGTGGAAAGTAATAAAATAATAAATAAAATTATAAATTAAATTCCTTTGTCTTTTGTTATTCTCCATGTGGTTATTATTTTATGCTTTATAAAACAAACCAAAAAAAAAGTAAGAGGGTTTTCCAGACAAAAATTGATTGATTGCCTATGCTGAGTACTTTTATGGCTCCATATGCTAATTAGGCCTTTCACAGTACTCTCTGCTGACACCTCTGTCCGTATCAGGAACTGTCCAGTGCAGCATAGGTTTCCAATGGGGATTTTCTCCTACTCTGCACAGTTCTTGATATGGGCATCAGGTGTCAGCAGAGAGCACTGTGAACATGACAAAAAAAAAGAAATTCAAAAAGAAAATAAATTTCCTCAGTAGCATACAGCTGCTAAAAAGTACTGGAAGTGTAAAGATCTTTTAATAGAAGTAATTTACAAATCTGTTTAACTTTCTGGCAGTCAAAAAAAATGTTTTCCACTGGAGTACCCCTTTAAAGAGAGCATGACACATGGACTATCTATTTGGTGTTTAAATTCCCTGTACCCCTGCACAAGGTTTACAAGGAGAGAGTATTTATGTCTTACCTTGACTTGAATATGCTTTATTAAGTCTTTAATGTAAGGCAAATCCTTGGCCGGGATGTATTTTTCCAACAACTTGTCAAATTCTGGATGAGACATTAGATAGTGCAACATCTTTCTTCCAAAGTACCTGCAAACGAAAGCACTGTACATATTAATCCTGCTTCAGCACACGTCTTTGTCTTTCATTGCCTTTTCTGTGGAAGAAATCCAAATTTAAACTGATTTCTGATACAGATTGGCCATATATTTATGGAGTATGTTGTAGATGTACCTTAAGGGTACGTTCCCACACGGCGTATTTTGCTGCGTATTTGGTGCTGCGTATTTTCCTACCCATTGACTTCAACAGAGATAATAAAATACGCAGCAGCAAATACGCTGTGTGGGAATGTACCCTTAATGTCAGAGTTAGTAACACCCCCTTTCAGGCTAAATTCACACCTATCCAGCTCTAAATTTTGTAGACACACTGTGGTATACATTGGCATTGTGATTTAGAGCTGGATAGGTGAGATCTTAGCTTAAAGGGGTACTCTGCCCCTAGACATCTTATCACCCAGACATCCGATGCATGGAGCGAACTTCGCTCCGTGGCAGATGACTGACAATGTGGGGGCGGAGACTTGTGATGTCACGGCCATGCTAATGATTTCACAACCACACCCCCTCGATGCAAGTCTATGGGAGGGGGCGTGACTGCCGTCACGCCCCCTCCCATAGACTTGCATTGAGGGGGCGTGGCCGTGACGTCACGAGCCTCCGGCGCTGCACCCGACGCTCTAAACGAACGCCAGTTGCAGCAGGAAGATCACGGCAGGACCCCCGCAATCAGGCATCTTATCCCCTATCCTTTGGATAGGGGATAACATGTCTAGGGGCAGAGTACCCCTTTAAGCATCAAAACATGTCAGCAAAATATACAGGCACAAGATATGTGCTGAAAACTATTAGGGGAGAATTATCAAAACCTGTGCAGAGAAAAACATAACCAGTAGCCCATAGCAACCAATCAGATTGCTTCTATTTTACAGAGGGCATTTTAAAAATGAAAGAAGCGATCTGATCACAGACAAACTGCTGGAACCCCCCTCCCCCAGCAATCTCCTGTATGGGGCCCTGTCTACTAACCTGTCCTCCCAGCTTCAGTCCCAACCTTCCTAAACAGGCACAGGCTTGCTCAGCCAATCACCATCCGCAGCGATGTCCTGCCACAGCTGATGATTGGCTGAACAGGTCGTTATTTGTGCTCTTTCAGGAATGTTGGGTCCAGAGCACACAAAGAACGGTAAAGTAGACGGAGCCCTGTAAAGGAGATCGCTGGGGGGTTTCTGTGCAATCAGACACTTATCAAACATGTGGATGGGGGATAAGTTTTAGAATTTTGATCAGTCAGGGCCTGAGTGTTCAGACCCTGACCGATCACTAGAATGAGCCGGTAGAGAAGTGTGCAGCTTAGCACTTCTCACCCCTATCAAGGCAATCCCAAAGACTTACAGTCTAGGTCATGTGACACCGTGCCAGGAGAGAGAACACTTAGCACACTCTTCTCCAGGCCTGTTTAAGCAATTAGTCGAGGTCTGAACACTAAGATCCCGACCAATCAAAATTTTAACATGTCAAATTTTATTTTAAAAGCGACAGTGGCCATTTAAAGTGTACCAATTGTAATATTTTTAGGATAAACCAATAGTACATGTGGGGACATAACGTGTGTGATCTATGTTAGGAGTACTGCAGCCAATTAACACTTACCCATAGATCCATAGATCTAAATAGAAGAGGCATGTCTGTTAACCCTTTAGTGGGGTCAACGACACGAGCATTAGCCGCGCAGAGCCATGGCAATGCTGGAACCCGTACGGGAGATCACGGGGGTCCCAGTAGTTGGACCCCCAGGAATCAGACACTAATCCCCTATCCAGCGGATAGGGGATAAGTGTTCTATAGCTGCAGTACTCCTTTAAGCAATAGTAAGCTAGAGAGCGCTCCATGGTGTTGTAACGTTTGCCACCTTACTTGCCTTTATGTATTTCACTTACCCCATTTAGTTTCACTCCACCAAGTGTAACCATGGAAAAAGCATATGACAGAGGTGCCTGTAGCCGCTTCACGTCTAATGAATGACCACAATGTAGATACTTCCTCCAAACCTGCGACGGGGGTAAGAGGGCGCTGGACACACAGCAAAAGGAAAGGGATACGTTTATTCACCCATGATGCAACGTGTTTGACAGTAAGACTGCTTCAGGCAGGATCAGGACGCCAGATGGCGCAGTCTTACTGTCAAACGCGTTGCATCATGGGTGAATAAACTTATCCCTTTCCTTTTGCTGTGTATCCAGCGCCCTTTTACATCGTGGTTTAAGCAATAGTGACATCTTCACCTTTGAGCAGATTAAATACTCGCAAAAAACACAAACATTTTTTTTCATCTATACTAGGGCCCAAAGTCCCAGCCCAAGCACAGGTCCAGTGTGATGACAACAGTCGGTCCCTTGGTCCAGCCAGGACTTGCGGCCATAATAAGGATGCATAAATGCATCTGTATAACACTACTGTGAACCCAGCCAGAACTTGCAGCAAACTTGGAGCATAAATTAAATTTGTGCCACAAAAAAGCCCTGTAAATCTGAATGGATTTGTTTCTGCAGCAAGTTGTGTGATTCCAGGCTAAAGTTATGCACAGTGTCCATTTTGCAACAGCTGGAGGCACACTGGTTGGTAAACCGCTGCTTTTACACTTCCCAAGTGCAAAGAAATGTAGGAGACTACTCACCTGGTCTCCTGTGAGCCATCCTGAGCAAACTTTGCGATAGCAGGTAGAGCCCTATCTGTGATGTCCTTTACTCCAGACAGAATCCGGCCTGGTCCCATTCTCTCTACCAGATCACACATATGCTGCGCTGTGCATTTTTTGACTGCAGTGTTCAAGTGGCTACATTGTTAAAAAAGAAAAAAAAAAGTATTTATGAAAGCAAAAAAAATTTTTTTTAATTAAAAATATATTATTTATTTATCCAAGTAAAAACTCTAGTGATATTCTATTACCTAAGACCTCCATTTATGAGGGCAGTGAGGGCTCGGACCGGCGTCACATTTTGGACCATAGCATCGAGAGCCTTGTCCACGTCCTCCCGTAAGAAAATATTTGATTCTCCGGCCTTGTGCAGAAGTACGCGGGCACAGTTGTCCAGCTCGTGGTCCATGTTCTTCTTAAGATATGTAAACATGTCCCCTAAACAGCCGATCGCCGCCCGGGAAACAGTAGAACGCAAATTCTTCACCTAAAGACGAAATAGCAATGTAAGGTACAGAACAAAGTTGTGACAACCGGCACAATGAAGCGGAGTTCTGCTACAATGAGAATATTCTATACATCTCACCTCTTGTGTCACTGCAATCTTAATGTCATGAAGTTTTTCAAGAACAACATCTGAATGGAAGACGGTAAGTGATCGCATCAAGTTCAGGCCCTCGATCTTCTTCTCCCTGTAAATTCAGTTCACAGTCTGAGAATGTGCAGGAGGTCTAAAAGGGGTACTACACTGGCCAGCGCTCAGAAGAAAATGTTCTGAAAGCTTTTTTCGAGTGGCGGGGTCAGCCACACCCCTCGTGACATCACAACCAAGCCCCCTCAATGCAAGTCTATGGGAGGGGGCGTGACTGCAGTAACACCCCCTCCCATTGACTTGCATTGAGGGGGCGTGACCATGACATCACGAGGGCGTGGCCAACCCCGCAGTGCAAAAACAGTGTTGGGAAAATTTACTTCTGGACGCTGGCCAGTGGAGTGCCCCTTTAATGCAATAGACCCCTATATGCTGATTTCTTGCCTCCATTTTTTTATACAGACTATAATATATGGTATAGTCATTAAACAGATTTACCAAAGCAAAAGCACCAGGACTATTGTGTGATTTAAAGAGTAGCTCCCACCATCCTGCCTATTGCCCATCTATCCCTAACCCCCTCCCTGCCTTTAGATTATTTTTTTTACTATATTAAAAATGGCTTTTTGTCTGCCTGGTAGTGTTCTCACTTACCAGGCAGACTTCCCCAGCAGGTGCGATGTCACTGATGCCTGCTGGGGCCGACACTTCTGCCCCACTACAACTCCCAGCTTGCCCTGACATCTATTGGCTGTCAGGGCATGCTGGGAGTGGAGTGGAGAAACAACTGGAGGCACCCTGTGGAGAAAACAGTATGTGTGTTACGGCTGCCGCACATCCCGCTCTCCCGAACCCCGCCGTGCAACCCGCTATCCCCCCCCCCCCCCCCTCCAAAAATAAAAAGACAAAAGTGCAGAGTTTTTACTCAGCTGGGGTGTGGTTTTACACACTGGGGTGTGGTTGATACAACATTTTTGTTGTTATAACAAAAATATATCCCTGTGCCTCTCTATAATTAGGCGCAGGGATCGCAGTGACTGGAATGGGTAAAAACACAAGTTTTTATAATAATAACGTAAATGGATATGATAAATATAGTGGAACGGTAAAGAATTTAATGATCTTGTACAGTATAATAAACATAAAAACACATTACATTAGTTCTTACCAGTCATCATCAGACAACAACTTGAACACTTCAATGATTGACAAGTCTGGTCTGGGAACTTCTCTGGGCACCGATGGGTCAATGACATCCGAGCTACGACTGACAGAAGATCGATCTCGGTGAGGACTCCGTTGTGCTGCAGACATCACAGACGTGTTAAAAAGGAATCCTTCAGATATAATTCACATTACAAACTACTGACACTGCTTAATGTTGTTAGGACAAGGAGACACATGGGACCATTAGTATATCCGTCTTGGCTTCCGTAGAAAAATGGTTTTAATTTCTTGTGCCAAGTGTCAAAGAGGTGTTCCCAAGCCTGGAACATCTCCTCCCTCCACTCCAAGATTTGGAGGCTAAGCCCTGACTGTAAATGAAGCAGGAACAAGGGACAAGATGGGAAGCGAGGAGGCGCTCCAGCCCTTAGCACTTCAGGGGCTTGGAAACACCTCTTTGAGAATAAAAGCATTTTTCTACATTATGAAAGCACATATGAATCCTTGTCCTGACAAAATCTAACAGTGTCAGCAATTTGGAACATCAATTACAGCTGATCGCCTTTAAAGGGGTACTCCGTCCCTAGACATCTTATCCCCTTATCCTTTGGATCGCGGGGGTCCAGCGGGGATATAGCAGCGGACGGTTTTTACATTCCTCCGCCAGATCCGGCTGTGAATGCACCCTTATCTGATCCTAAAGTGCTCAGAGTGGTTGTCACGTCCCCACCAAGGCCGCACACCCTATGATCCGAGAGCATTTCTGAAAAAAGCTTTACCTGAGGATTTCTTCAAGCTGGATGTTCTTTTTAAGGCTGGAGGACTAATCTCTATGTTGTCCGGACAGTCTGACCGTGGCCTCCAAGCTAGAAGATTTAGAAAACAAGAGAGAAATGTAAAAACTTTTATAAAGCAAACTCTTCCTGTGAACTGACTAAAGGGGTACTCTCTGTATGCTCTTATACACTCTATTAGGACAGGTTGAGCCATGAATGTAACCTATAAAGGAAATCTGAGAGCTACAACTGCAGCAGTAACAAAACCTGATCCTACAATTGAGACCAACCCCCCCCCCCCCCTTTTTCTACAACCAGGAACATAAAGGCAGCTAAAATTGGGTGTTTCCCGTAAATTGGGAACGTTTGGGCACCATTTCAAAAAAATATAAAGAAAAAACACCAAAGCAATCGCTGGGAAAAAGATAAGCCAAAGATGGAATGCTGGGAGATTTCAGCTTTTTGGGCATGCTGGAAGTTGTAATTTTGCAACAGCTGGAGACACCCTGGTTGCTCAAGCTGTTGCAAAACTACAACTCCTAGCATGATGGGAGTTGTAGTTTTGCAACAGCTGGGGACACCCTGGTTAGGAAACACAGAGTTGGGGTCTTAATCCTTAGTGTGCGGTAACACTCTTCCTTCCCCGGCTTGAATTGATCTCTGTCATACGTCCCAATTATAAGTCTATGGGGCCACAGGACAGAGATCACTGCCAACCGGGTAGTATAGTGCGCAACCGCATTCTTCTCCCCACTCGTTCTCTTGATCGGTGGTGGTGGGGGGGGGGGGGGGGGGGGTCTCAGCTCTGACATCTCAAACTTTTTTTTATAAATGACAGATACACTTTAAGTCTGCAAAAATATGAATGTAGCTCTGAAGTACAGGGGAATATATCTCTATCTCTCTCTCTCTATATATTCGCCTGTACGTCAAAGCTACATTCATATTTTTTGTAATAAAAAGATATTATATATATAAACACAATAAACTGGTAGGTCACAGGGCCCTTATGAACCTAACCAGATAAAACATACACAATAAAATCATCTGAATTATATAAAGCAACAACGTGCCACCAAGACGATCGGGCTGATGCCAGGCATTAACCCCTTGAGAATACTGAAATCAATAGTAATTATCAACACTGCCATTCACAATGGAGCCATTGTTGCATGAGTTTGCAAAAATGCCGTTTGAAACCGGCCTAGCACAGGCAGTACTCCATTTTCTGTATAGATTAAAGAGGTACTCCGCAGCTCAGCGATTCGAACAAACTGTTCCAAACGCTGGAGTCGGGGAGCTCGTGATGCCATAGCCCCGCCCCCTCATGATATAAACCCCACCCCCTCAATGCAAGTCTATAGACTTGCATTGAGGAGACGGGGCGTGACGTCATTGGGGGGTAAATGGAGGGGGGGCTATGACGTCACGAGCTCCCGACGCCAGCTTCAGCGTTCGGAACAGTTTGTTCCAAACACTGAGCAGCGGAGTACCCCTTTAATTCTATATGGAAAAAAAAAAAAAAAAAAAAGGAATCAGGCTTTACATTCCATATGAAATATTCACAAGAAATAAACTAACTCACATTCTTTGGCCGCAGGGCCTGGGTCAGTCTGGGATAGCCTCTCTCTTCTGACGGGATCCTTGACATCCACCAGTTCTTTCAGGCTATGCTCTCGCTTCTGCCTCATCTTGTCCCGAGCAGATTTGGACATGGTGACTTTACCCTACGCGGTATAAGTAATATACATCTCTTTAGGACAAGAACTAAAAGTTGTGAAAATACAATGGGGGAGATCAAAACCTGAACAGAAGAAAGTTGCTGAGTTTCCCATAGCAACCAATCAGATCCCTTCTTTCATTCTTAACAAGGACTCCGCAAAATGAAAGAAGCAATCTGATTGGTTGCTATGGGCAACTGGGCAACTTTTCCTCTGGACGAAAATATAAATGTGATGGCAAATTGAAGAACCGAGGTCTTACATCAATCTCGGCGGTGGGGTTGTTCTGCTGGACGGCTCGGCCATAGACTCCTGTAGGCGGCTGATAGTTCTGCTTTACTGGACTGGAATCCTCTTGGACAGAGAAGGAAGACTGACTGTGTGACTGGAGGGTCGGAGAAGGAGTTTCAAAGACCCCTAAAAGAAAGGGTTTAAACAATATTATCAGGATGCATAGCAGTGGTGCATACAGAAGGAAAGGGGGTCATGGCAAAGATCAAACACCATTATGGTGCAGGGGTTTGTCACCACCAGGGAGTGTTTAAAAGGTCCCATCAGCTTTGACAGCGTCGATCTAAAGGGTTAATTAATAGCGGGCTGTGGCGATCGCCGCATGTTGGCTATTAATGCCGGCCCTCAGCTACAAGAATCAGCTCGGGGCCAGCCAGTATGGCGTGGGCTCGAGTTGGGAGACCGCGCCATACACCATTAATGGCGCAAGGACATTTTTTTTTTTCTTCTTCTAAAATTCAATGGTTGGCCTTATGTATGGACACCACATCTCCGTGCACTCACCTTTTCCAATGACTGCTACAGAATCCTCCGACAGGGGACCGGTCATGTCATAGTCCGTGTTATGTTGCTGGAAATTAGAAGCTGATGAGGTGATTCCTGCACATATAAAAATACAGAGATTTCAAATTACCAGGAATATTTCGAGGACACTATGGGGGAGATTTATCAAAATCTGTAGAGAGGAAACGTTGCCCAGTTTCCCACAGCAACCAATCAGATCGCTTCTTTCATTTTTGAAAAGGCCTAAGAAAAATGAAAGAAGCGATCTGATTGGTTGCTATGGGCAACTCAGCAACATTTCCTCTGGACAGGTTTTGATAAATCTCCCCCAAGGCATATGAATTCTGGGGAGACAGTCGAATATTCTTAATACTGGGATAGACCAGCAATATTAGACTGGTATACAACTCTTACCCCTCTCGCCCAGCTGCTAAAAGAGCTGCTTCCCCTCCATTACCCATCATGCACAGCTATGTATTCTAAGTAGCAGTGGTCCCTGAAATGACAGCCCATCCTATTCACCTGAATGGGACTGAGATGATCTGAGCTGTAACGCCAGGCACAGCCATTACCAAAAGAACAGCATTGAGCATAGCACTGATGGAAATGTTACAAAGAAAAAGAAATGGAGATCACACTCACCCTGGTAGATCTTCATGAAGCTCTTTTATTCAGCAACGTGTCTTGTACACGAGAAGACCCAATTTTAACAGCAGCATCCCCAAAAGTGCAACGTGCAGAGATGCAGAGCAGCAAACAGCAGGGACGTCTCACCTGGACGACAGCGGCCGTTTCACACCTGTCGGCGCTTCATCAGGCCTCCAGGCGTGAAACGGCCGCAGTAGTACAGGCGAGACGTCCCTGCTGTTTGCTGCTCTACACATTGCACTTTGGGGATGCTGCTGTTAAAATTGGATTGTTTTCTGATGCACTGTACATACTGAGCCGCAGCACCAGGTTCTTTCCATCCCCCACATTGTATCCTTCCTCTCAGGTGTTGGTCAGTATCTGCTAGTGCGGTGCCGAGTGCAGGACTCTATTTGCAAGGACTTACTGATGGAAGTGTGGTGCTTCACATAGTGGGAGTGCTGAGACCCCCCCATAAACTAATATTTACAGCCTTTACCAAGGATTGGTCATCAAGTGGAAACCTGTTTTAAACGGGTCATTATACAAAGCGGGTGTTGGTGGAGACAACAACTAAAAGTGTCAAAGGGAATCTGTCCACTCTATTTGTTACCAAGAGTTGCAGACACCATTGAATAGCTGTTAGGGTAGAAAAGCAAACTATACCTTTCTTGGAGCCAAGTGTCAAAGAGGCGGGGCCAAGCTGGTCAAGTGCAACAGCACGGCACGCCTCCTCGTTTGACACACAGGGCTTGTCTTACAATCAGAGAGGAGCTGGGAGGAGATGTGTCAGGTTGTGGCACTTAAAGAAAAACGGTCAGCTTGCTCGCCCCGCACTATCCAGCGGTACTGGCTGGTAGTGCAGGGGACGCTGATCAGTTTGACTGGCATAAGCCAGTACCACTGGTTAGTGCGGGGTGAGCAAGCTGACAGTTTTCCTTTAAAAGGGGTATTCCAATAGAAAACTATATTTATTTATTTAACTTTCTGTCACCAGTTTATTTGAAGAAAAATAAACAGATTTGTAAATTACTTCTATTAAAAAAAAATCTTAATCCTACCAGTGCTTATCAGCTGCTGAAGTTGAGTTGTTCTTTTCTGTCTGACAACAGTGGACAGTTCCTGAGACACAGAGGTGTCAGCAGAGAGCACTGTTGTCAGACAGAAAAGAATAACTCAACTTCAGCAGCTGATAAGCACTGGTAGGATTAAGATTTTTTTTTATAGAAGTCATTTTCATATCTGTTTAACTTTCTGGCACCAGTTGATTTAAAACCATTTGTTTGTAAAAATGTTAAAAAAGAGACTAAAGAGAATATTGCACCAGGCTCCTAAGATCCATTGCCCCATCCTCCCTCAACCATCATATGTTATAGAAGTTCTCATATGGCAGAAAGGAATATGGGCCCCTCAGGCACCAGGAATAGCAGCCACAAGCTCCTTATAGCAGTGGTCTCAAACTGTGGCCCTACGGATGTTGCAAAACTTCAACTCCCAGCATGACTGGACATCAATTGGCTGTCCGCGCATGCTAGGAGTTGAAGTTTTGCAACATCCCGAGGGCCACAGTTTGAGACCACTGCCTTACAGCGACACACCACTGGTTTTGTATACACCTACCTTTTATAGGTTTCGTTGCCCTTTGCACGTCTTTAGGCTGATGTCTTGTAAAGGCCGGGGAAATCTCCTTAGAAAGATTCTCCTCCGCATCTACAGTGCCATTCCTGTAGTTCATTCGCTGTCCAATCACGGTCACCGGTTTATCACTGGCAGAGGTTCCTATTTGGGGGGGGGGGGGGGGGGGGTAGAGGGATAACGTCAGAAAACAATACAGTATGTGAATAAGACTAGATCGCTACTAACAGGTTAAATGGGCACTGTCAATAAAACTAAATGTTGCTATTGCGCTATGGTAAATAAATAAAAATCTTTCTAATGTATTTAATAAAAAAAAATAATAATAATAATGACATTTTCTATGTTTTGTGTTTAAAAAAAAAAACTGCCACTACGTGTCTCCCTACTTGTCCAGAGTACACTTCCCCCATCTCGTTCACAGATTTTGGACTCCTGCTGTCCTGGCAGAAGTCCAAAATCAGGAAATGCAGTCTGGAGTGCTGTGGGGGGGGGGGTGCAGCCTTAGCCAATCATAGCTCATCTCACACTGAACTGCTCTGGGCTTTGTGTAGCAGAGTGAGGGAGGAAGTTGTCCCCTGTATGCTTCAGATGATGTCACACCTTCTGGGGAACGCCCCTTCCCAGTCTGTGAATCTGATTGAGACTGAGCAGAAAATACAGAGCAATATCAAGGTAGAAAACTAAAAAATATTAACAATAAAAGCAGGGGGTGGTTTATCATGATGGGGGCAGTGACCTGGGAGGATTAGAACATTTAACAAGATCATGAGAGGTACTCTTTAACAATCCTAATATTTGCAGGAGGATGGCAGAGGATCAGGAGGAGCTCACAGGACCAGTTCTCTCCACATTCTTCATGTTGTGTAGTACAGACCAGACAAAGACGACACGTCACCAATCCTGTATATTACAGTGTTTTGTTCTGTCAACTACTAACATGCAGCCCATTGAGAACCAAGGTGCTATAGAGAGGATTTACACAGGAGCCATGGACTGTATACAGAAAGGTGATGGGAGGAATGTGCAATACACAATATATTCTTAAATCAGCATTGTCCTACCCAAATGTAACTATATGCACACGACATCACAGACCATGGATACGGGCTGTACCACACACACACACACACAAGTTAAGAATGCCTTTCTTCTGACAACCTATACATTAGCCTCTCTGCCTGTCAATGGAAAAACTACAAACAAAATAATTTTATGTCTTCCCCTGAATGTAATGTAGTCTGTGCCTTAAATACCATGACATATTCTTGACACACACATTATTATATATACACACACACACACACATACATACACACACACACACGGCTCAAAAAAATAAAGGGAACACTAAGATAACACATCCTAGATCTGAATGAATGAACTAATCGTATGAAATACTTTCCTGGGCTGACAACAAAATCACACAAAAATTATCAATGGAAATCAAATGTATCAACCCATGGAGGTCTGGATATGGAGTCACACTCAAAATCACAGTGGAAAACCGCACTACAGGCTGATCCAACTTTATGTAATGTCCTTAAAACAAGTCACAATGAGGCTCAGTAGTGTGTGTGGCCTCCACGTGCCCGTATGACCTCCCTACAACGCCTGGGCATGATCCTGATGAGGTGGAGGATGGTCTCCTGAGGGATGTCCTCCCAGACCTGGACTAAAGCATCCACCAACTCCTGGACAGTCTGTGGTGGATGGAGCGAGACGTCCCAGATGTGCTCAATCGGATTCAGGGGAACGGGCAGCCAGTCCATAGCATCAATGTCTTCCTCTAGTAGGAACTGCTGACACACTCCAGCCACATGAGGTCTAGCATTGTCTTGTATTAGGAGGAACCCAGGGCCAACCGCACCAGCATATGGTCTCACAAGGGGTCTGAGGATCTTATCTCGGTACCTAATGGCAGTCAGGCTACCTCTGGCAAGCACATGGAGGGCTGTGCGACCCCCCCCCCCCCCAAAGAAATGCCACCCCACACCATTACTGACCCACCGCCAAACCGGTCATGCTAGAGGATGTTGCAGGAAGCAGAATTTTCTGCATGGCGTCTCCAGACACCAATCTTGCCAATCTTTGTGTTCTCTGGCAAATGCCCAAATGTCCTGCACGGTGTTGGGCTGTAAGCACAACCATCACCTGTGGACGTCGGGCCCTCATGCCACCCTCATGGAGTCTGTTTCTGACCGTTTGAGTGGACACATGCACATTTGTGGCCTGCTGGAGGACATTTTGCAGGGCTCTGGCAGTGCTCCTCCTGCTCTTCCTTGTACAAAGGTGGAGGTAGCGGTCCTTCTGCTGGGTTGTTGCCCTCCTACGGCCTCCTCCACGTCTCCTGATGTACTGGCCTTTCTCCTGGTAGCGCCTCCATGCTCTGGACACTACGCTGACAGACACGGCAAACCTTCTTGCCACAGCTCGCATTGATGTGCCATCCTGGATGAGCTGCACTACCTGAGCCACTTGTGTGGGTTGTAGACTCCGTCTCATTCTACCACTAGAGTGAAAGCACTGCCAGCATTCAAAAGTGACCAAAACATCAGCCAGGAAGCATAGGAACTGAGAAGTGGTCTGTGGTCACCACCTGCAGAACCACTCCTTTTATTGGGGGTGTCTTGCTAATTGCCTATAATTTCCACATGTTGTCTGTCCCATTTGCACAACAGCATGTGAAATTGATTGTCAATCAGTGTTCTTCCCGAGTGGACAGTGGGATTTCACAGAAGTGTCATTGACTTGGAGTTACATGGTGTTGTTTAAGTGTTTACACCCCACATAAGAGATCTTTAGGTCTCCCAAAGAATGAATACAGATAAATAAAATTTCCGGGAACCTTTTAAAACTTCACTTTTAATATAATCACTTTCAGTATGTCCTTTTTTGTTAAAAATAGTAAGTATAAAAAAATATATATTGTATAGTCACACTGACCGCCACCAGTGCTCTTCAGCGCCACACTTCTCCGTGATTTGCGCTCAATTCCACTGTATCACTTGACTGTTATTGCACAGATAACACAGCAGTATTCGATTTACTACAGATTATTGCACATATGTCCCTACTTTGTATTGTTCCTGCTTATATGGAAATACAAAAATAAAAAAATATCTCAAAGTCCAGGTGCGCCATTCAATTCCATCACCCGGACTCAACAATACTTGTGCCAAAGGATCAACATTGAAAGTTCCTTATATCCACTTCTATTTTGTATTGGGGCATCTAGTGTATAGTTCACACGGATTACAATGGAAATTCCCCAATTGCAATTTCAACATCAAATAGAACGTTTTAATATTTCAGGGCAACTTCAATTATTGTGCGTTATTGATGGAAGCAAATAGCGCACCTGGATATGGAGATTTATTTGCTATTTTTGTATTTCCATAGAAGCAGGAACAATACAAAGTAGGGACATATGTGCAATAGTCTGTAGTAAATCGAATACTGCTGTGTTATCTGTGCAACAACAGTCAAGTGATACAGTGGAATTGAGCGCAAATCAAGGAGAAGTGTGGCGCTGAAGAGCACTGGTGGCGGTCAGAGTGTGAATATACAATATATATTTTTTGATACTTTCTATTTTTAACAAAAAGGACATACCGAAAGTGTATATATTAAAAGTGATGCTTTAAAAAGGTGTGTGTGTGTGTGTGTGTATATATGTATATGTATATGTATATGTATATATGTATATATGTATATATGTATATATATATATATATATATATATATATATATATATATATATATATATATATATATATATATATATACACATACATATATACACATATATATACATATATATATATATATATATATATATATATATATATACACACACACACACATTATATGTTTATATATACACACAGACATATATACATACACACAAATATTTATTTATATAATTTTTTTATTTACTATTATACTATTTAATTTTAAATCTTTGGATAACTTAGCAGGTACTTCCCTTCTAAACCATACCTAATCCTTTAACATATTTAATTAATAAATATATAAACTTCTCACATGTCCTAGAGCAGTGTCCAAACAGTGTGCCTCCAGCTGTTGCAAAACTACAACTCCCAGCATGCCCGGACAGCCATTGGCTGTCCGGGCATGCTGGGAGTTTTAGTTTTGCAACAGCTGGAGGCACACTGGAAGCCACTGTCCTAAAGACATGTCAAAAGTTAAAGGGGTTCAGACCGCAACAGATCACAAGAACAAGCAAAGAGAGAAGCACACTGTCAGGCGCTTCTCTCCTCGCTCGGTGTCTATGAGACCAGGGCAGCCCAATAGACTTACATTAGAAGTCCATCCTGGTCATGTGACAGAACCGGGAGTGAATGCGCTAAGCCTGCACTTCTCCTAGCTTGTTTGTCATTACACTGCAGATTAGGGATATGTTTTTGGATACTATAAAACTCCTTTAACTACAACGAGACACCTGGTAAACGCACCTTGGAGAAGACCTTCTCCCTTCTTCGCAGCATCTTTGTTCCGGGCAGAAAAGACTCTCGTCGGCCGTAATTTTGAAAGCAAAGTTACGTCAGACCTGGAATTGGAACACGTACGGAATCAGTGCACAGGGTTCTGCTTTTTATGTATTTATTTTTCAATTTTTTTTCCAAAATGATGCTAATTTCATGATGTAGCCCAAATAGTTTCACTCTACACATGCTGTATAGTGTAGCCTGTCTCATTTACTTAAAGGGGTACTCAGGTGGAAAACAATTTTTTTAAACCAACTGGTGCAAGAAAGTTAAACAGATTTGTAAATTCCTTCATTTAAAAATCTTGATCCTTCCAGTACTTTGCTGCTGTATGCTCCACAGGAAGTTCTTTTCTTTCTGAATTTCCTCTCTTTCTGACGGCAGTGCTCTCTACTGACACCTCTGTCAGGGGGAATGTGACCGGGGGGGGGGGGGGGGAGAATGTGGAGAGGGGGTGAGATGAGATGTGATATGGTGGGAGAATTTGGCAGGGGAAGTGGGGAATGTGACATAGGGGGGGAATGTGATGGGAGAAGATGTGACCATGAGGGGAGAATGTGACAGGGAGAGAGAAGAATGTAATGGGGAAATATGAAATGGGCAGTGGGCATAAAATGGGTGGACAGTTGTAAAATGGAGGAGATTGGACATGAAATAGCGGGATTTCACCATTTATTATATTGCATCGCATATAGAAATCGCAATATTTAGGCCCAAAATCGCAATCGCACATTTTCTCCATATCGTGATATATATATATATATATATATATATATATATATATATATATATATATATATATATATATATATATATATATATACACACACACACAAAATGCAAATAGTTAATGCTCTTTCAGTGACCAGACAACGTGTGGGTCCGATCCCTCCGTAGGTCGGCCAGTTTCTTGCAGTCACACCACATTCCTCTAACATTAGTTTCGCCATTCCTGGTTACTCTTTAACTCCTAATATTACAGCCATGGGTGGCCATGATAATACTTTTTTGGGGGTTATGTAAAAAGGTCAGTAAAATCTAAGAGAGGACACAAAGTCCTGACCACAGGAGAGGGGTCAAAAACTTCAAACCTGACCTAATAAAAAAAAAAATTTTGAAACAAAATATTTAGAAAATGGCGGCATTTATAATCTCAAAAAATAAAATTTTAATCTTTTAATCCAGTGTTTCCCAACCAGGCTGCCCCCAGCGGTTGCAAAACTACAACTCCCAGCATGCCCAGACAGCCAAAGGCTGTCTGGGTATGCTGGGAGTTGTAGTTTTGCAACAGCTGGAGGCACCCTGGTTGGGAAACACTGCTTTAATCCAACAAAAATGGGAAAGATGACGGATTCGCAGATATTTCTCTGTATTAATCAGATCTTTAGAGAGGAATACACAGGACGAAGAATAGTGTCACGTTGGATTATAGTCAATAGAAGGTCAATATCAGCTACTACTGGGTAATCACAGTTATGAAGGAAATAATAATTAAAGGAAAAAAAAAAAAAGAAAAAAAAATAATACGGATAATTAGAAGATAAAACAATAAAGATATATATGAAAATAATAATAAAACCGGGAAAAATTGTAATTAAATTCAGAAAATAGTAGCCGACATTGCATTGTATTGTAAAATATCAGCTACTACTGATTTCAATGGGATTCTGCTGCACCGTGCACAGGCAGAATTTCTGCAGCAGAAAATCCCATTGCACTGTTCACCATTTCTGGGGATTCCATTCTGTCTATGTCTATGGAGACAGCACATTTTCCAGCAGTCCCAGCGCCGCCGGAACATTAAAATGTGCAATGTCCACCCATGTTTTCCGGGCGGACATTCTGCGCATTTTATGCCTTGTGAACATGGCTTTATATGGTTAATCTGTACTGGAAAAAGGTGGGCCGGATTATGGAGTGTATGGATGAGATTGAATGAAGAAAGTTAAATGGGCGCTGTCACTTTAAAAAACTTTGATCAGTTGGGGTCAGAGTGTTTAGACCCCGACCAATCGCTTGAATGACTATGGAGAAGAGCAGAATTAGAAGGTTTTCCTGGCTTTGTGTCATAGGACTTAGATGGACTTTATATACTAGTGTATAGGATTAAAGGGGTACTCCGGTGGAAAATATATATATTTTTTTTTTAAATCAACTGGTGCCATAAAGTTAAACAGATTTGTAAATTACTTCTATTAAAAAATCGTAATCCTTTGAGTACTTATTAGCTGCTAAATACTACAGAGGAAATTTTCTTCTTTTTGGAACACAGAGCTCTCTGCTGACATCACAAGCACAGTGCTCTCTGCTGACATCTCTGTCCATTTTAGGAACTGTCCAGCGCAGCATATGTTTGCTATGGGGATTTTCTCTTACTCTGGACAGTTCTTAAAATGGACAGAGATGTCAGCAGAGAGCACTGTTTTCCCCAAAAAAAAAAAAAGAATTTCCTCTGTAGTATTCAGCCGCCAATAAGTACTGGAAGGATTAAGATTTTCTAATAGAAGTCATTTACAAATCTGTTTACCTTTCTGGCACCAGTTGATCAAAAAAATAAAATAAATAAAGTTTTCCACCGGAGTACCCCTTTTACTAAGGCACAGAGAGCGGGGAAAGAAACTCTCAGCTGCGTGCGCTTCCCTCTCGGCTCGTATATTTTATATATACACACACACACACACACATTCATTAACAATAATATAATAAAAATAATAATAGAGTTTATGAACATTTGCTTCATTGGTCAGTATTGGGGGTATGGGAGAGATGCCAAAAGATCATTAGAACAAGCGAGGAGAAGTGTGCATTTGAGCGCTTCGCTCCCCGGCTCACTGCTATCTCTGTCCAGTTTAACTAGATGGGCTCCATAATAAACCTATGCAGTGCAGGGTGAAGCACACAGCTGCAGGCTTCTCCCCACTCATTCTAATAATCTTAGGGTTTTGAACACCCAGACAGATCAAAGCTTCTGACATGTCAAAGGTTTGTCCAAAATGACAGGAACACTTTCAAAATGTCCTAAAATCTGGGATGCAAATGTTGGTGCCCCTTTGCTGCAGTGGATAAAGAAGTTCCTCCCACCAGTTTAGCCTGACGGAATAAGAAAGTGTTCCTCTAAAACGCACCCAACCCTATAATCTGCGGCTAAAGTGCGCTTAGTAAGAAACAAAGTTTTAGATAAATGAGGGATAATCCCACACAAGGGTCTAACGCTCTTATCAGGGCAACACTCAAAGGATTAGCACCAGCTAAAAGTCACCCAAATCCCAGTTACTTACCTATATAATTACATTAAATTATATTATCGTAACTAACAATTCACATAATGACGGATACAGCCAGGGAGGTAAAGCTGCACACTATTACATACCTACCTATAAAGCTAGAAGTAAGTGGACAAGCAGATTATTACTTGTAGTGTTGAAGATATCATTTATTAAACATAGGACATTTTGCGAAACGTATTGCGTTACGTATGTTACAATGCGTTTTGCGAAATGCCCTATACTTAATAAATTATATCATCTACGCTACATGAAAGTAGCCGCCCCATTCGTTGAATTGAGCAACTACTACGTTTTTCATTGGCGACAGTTTCGACACCTGCCTGGTTATGTCACTGGATGGGAATCATTCTTAAAAGGGGTACTCCGCTGCTCAGCATTTGGAACAAACTGTTCCGAACGCTGGAGCCGGGAGCTCGTGACGTCATAGCCTTGCCCCCTCAATGCAAGTCTATGGGAGGGGGCGTGACATCCGTCACGCCCAATCCCATAGACTTTCATTGAGGGGGTGGGGCGTGACGGCATAATGTGGTGGGGCTGTGGCGTCACAAGCTCCCGGGCCCAGCTCCAGTGTTCAGAACAGTTTGTTCCAAATGCTGAGCAGTGGAGTTCCCCTTTAAAGGAGTATACCAGCGCAAAATGATTTATCCCCTATCCAAAAGGATAGGGAATAAGTTATAGATCGCAGGGGGGGGGGGGGGGGGGTCCAAGCACTGGGGCCCCCTGGGATCTCTTGGACGGGGCCAGAAAGCCGCAGCAGACATGCCCCCTCCATGTAGCTCTATGGGGGTAAAAACAAAATAAAACAAAAATGTAGGCAGCACCTAAACCCAATACACGGGTGCACGCTGCTGTGGCAAGTACAAGACACGCAAAAAAAGAAAATGGCAGCAGCACACTTGGTTAACAAAATGGAGGCTCAATGTAGCCGTGCATCCCCTTCCCAATTTCACAGGAGGTGGTTTTAGGTTGTTAGTGGATCCAGCATGTCGCCCAGCCTGATGTGAGTGAATGTTAGGGTCCCATCCTATATAAGGCCACCCCCACGTGGTGATCTCTATGGGGTACATGGGGGGGGCTTGTCGGCCGCTGCGTCATGCGGGGACAGAATGCCCCCTTTACAGCATACTGCTGTGGCCCCGTCCAGGAGATCCCGGGGGGCCCCAGCACTCAGACCCCCCGCGATCTAGAACTTATAAGTTGTATTGCAGTATAGATCTCCTTTAAAAGGAGCTACGTGCTGCATGGCAACTTATCCAAAGGATAGGTGATGAGTGTCTGATCGCAGGTCCAACCTCTGGGACCCCCCGCTATCTCCTGCACAGCACCCCACTCAGAGCACAGAGTGATTTCCGCTACATGCAAGGAGACAACACGCCCCCTCCATGTGAGAGGAGGCAATACAGGAACGCTGTTTCTCCTCCTCTCCCATAGAGATACATGGAGGGGGCGTGTCGGACACCGTTTCCTGCCATGGCTGACACCGCTCCTTCCCTGCAGAGAACTGGGCCACTCTGCAGGAGATCGCGGGGGATCCCAGAGGTCGGACCCCCCCCCCCAAGGATCAGACACTTATCCCTTATCCAAAGGAGTCATGCAGAACATAACTCCTTTAAAGAGGTATACCCGTCTCAGATTGTTATCCCCTTTCCATAGGATAAAGGGATACAAGCTGATGGGTGTGGGGGTCTGACCATTGGGATCCCAGTTGATCCAGAGAACATGGAAATAATTGTTCCCGAAATGAAATAAGCCCACCACACAGACCCCGCCATTCATTCTCTATGAGGCCACGAATATTTCTGAGTTAAATCGAGAATGTGGATGGTGGGTGAATTCGGGTCCCAGAGGTCGGACCATCCAAGTTAAACAACAAACAGAAATACTTACATTTTCTTTAGTTGTGGGGTGGGCGACAGAGGTGAATGCTGGGACTCCCGGCTGTAGACCCCACTCTCGCTATAACAACCACTAATGGGTGAAGACGTAGAGGAGGGAGAGTCTATATTCAGATCTGGACTCTCCAGGTCAGACAGGCTGCCGCTCATCTTGGCTCTCTTCCTGGCTGCGCTGTTCCGTACGTTTCTAAGCGAACTTTCCATCTGCATTTTAAATAACAGAAATATTAAACGGGCACCAACACACTTGGGAAAAACATTTGACGTGTCCTGGCGACATGTCAAGTGGTTTGGTCTGTCGGGTCCGAGTGCTCAGACCTCCACCGAACCAGGAGAACGAGACGGTAGAAGTCTGAGCTAAATGCGTTCTCTCCAGGCTCTATGTCATGTGACTGAGACACACTCTCAATGTAAGTCTATGAGGCATGTCTTGATCACATGACACACAGCTGGGAGAGAACGTGCTGGACATGGACTTCTCCCTGCTTGTTCTTCTGATCGGTTGTGGTCTGAACATTTGCTTGGGTGGTGAAGCCATATGTCACAGGATTGGGATTGGGGATAGGATAGGATAGAATAGAATAGGATAGATACACACACACACACACACACACACACACACACACACGGAGGGGAATTTATCAAACTATTTGTCTAAAGGCTGGCCTGGTACGAAATTTTCTACAACATTTCATTTGGAATTTCCCCCAGTGTGAATATATAATATAAACACACATAAACACATTTTTTATTATATATATATATTCACTCCACTTGATATGTAAAAGCACAAACCCCCTCCGCCCCACCCCAATGTGTGAATTGGATTGAAGACTATGATGCCCCGAGACTTCTTTGAAGTGGAAAATTCCCTCCGCCGCACGTCACATACGTTCTCAGAGGCGCCACTTATTTCACACAAACCTCTTCACGGTCGTCTTCATCTCTTAGGCTTAAATCCAGGAGGTCGAGCACGAGACTCTCTTCTTCACCAGTCCTGTCGAGGGGTTTAGCATTACTCCAAACGTAGCTGCCAGACACTGAACTGATTTCCGGCAATGACTTTGTTCCTTTAGTGATTGGGGGGACAGGCTTGGATTTATTGAGGTCTTTTTGCCCTGATGGGAGCCGGACAATGGAAGCCTTCAGTGGAACTGGAGCCTCTTCCCTACCTGGGAGAGAAAAACATACAGAGAAAATAAAAATTAAGGGGGTTGTCTTCATTAATAAGAATAAAGGGTCTATTTCTAGAAATGGCGCCACTGTAGTCCAAAGGCTGCCACTGGTATTGTAGGCCAGTCTCATTTCAGCTATTGCTGCAATACCAGACACAACCAACGAATGTGTCACTTTCCCTTAAAACAACGGGACTCTGCTTGTGGATTCAGAAAAAATTTAAAATCACACAGACCACACACATCTGGCCTGCGCTGCGCTTCTCTCCGGCGGCGGCTTGACGAGTGACGTCACTGATGTCCTTCTGCACGGGTCTATGGAGGAACGTCACTTGCACGACGTCCCTCGTCAGACCGCTCGTGGACCAAGGTGGCACAAAAAAGTGGCAGCAAAGTGCCGCCCGGGACCAATGGTCCCACAGAGTCCCATGGAAGGGCCGGCCCTGTACTATACCTCCCAGAATGCACCACAATGGAGTGTGGAGAAAAACCATGAGCTCTTACAGCCCGGCAGCTTTGTTTGGTCAAATGAACCCTTTGGATACCTTTTTGACAATACCCCTAAGGCAGTGTTTCCCAACCAGAGTGCCTGCAGCTGTTGCAAAACTACAACTCCCAGCATGCTGGGAGTTGTAGCTTAACATCAGCTGCAGGCACCCTGGTAAGGAAAACACTATTCAAAAAGTATATACTGGCAACATGGAGCACAGATGTGAACTCTATATTCTGTATTATTGTAGAATGTACTGACTCATCTGTTTAGCCGGGTAGACAGTCAGAAGTGATGGGTTTACATTCCCCGCAGTAACCCTTCCATTACAGAGCTGCAGCCGACAGACGTGTTCTCTTTGATCTCTATAATTACCGAGGGGAAGTGGAACTGGGGACGGCGCACGTAGCTGAAAGCTCATTCATCATGGGTCTTGTTTAGTAAACCCCCCAGGGCTGCAGAGGATTATACCTCCACTGTGTGAGGTGACCGCTACTCAATACTAACTATGCCAGGGCCCGGTATAGGAGGAAAATGTTCTTGTTGCTTTTGTCCGGAGCCGTAACTTGAAAGCGCAATTGTCATGAGATTTTACCTCCTTAACCTAATACCAGTATGTGAAAGGTGCTGACAACCGTAATGCAGCCATACCTTTCTGATGCATTTACTGCAGTTATGATTGTCCTAAAAATCTCTTCTTATGTGGAGTCATCAACCGTCGGATAGGCATGGTCAAGGGTTTACAATGCCGTGGGGCCGCCACACCTGTCTCCTCTACGTCAGCACAGGGACCACTAAGTGAATGACACAGGTCCTCAGCGCATGCGCTCTCTATTTGTTCTACGTGTGTGTGTGTGTGTGTGTGTGTTGCGCGTTCTTAGAGAGAGCGCTCACTCCCGATGTCTCCTGACACAGAGTGCAGAGAAACAAGTCAGGGAACTTGCCGTGTGCATGAAGAACAGATGTAGGGCGCATGCGCCGAGGACCTGGCCATGCATATACGACTGTTGATGTCTCCACATTAGGGTTGAGAAGACTTGGTTCCATTGGAAGGCTCGAACAGAGAGGTAAACACTGGTTTTCCTAAGGGCGTACACCGCTACAGTAGGAGGTTAAGACTGCGGACATCAATAGTAAAATACTAAAACAGCTTTAATGACAGATGACGCGTTTCGTGAGCACAGCTCTTCATCAAGTCATGTTCACACGACTTGATAAAGAGAGCTGCACTCTCAAACCGCGTTGTCTGTCATAAAACTGCTTTAATTATTTTATTCATCTACCGGACCGGGTCCTGGCTGCCACGCAACTACTCCTGTTTGTGTGCAAAAAGGTATTGAGCTCTGAGCCCAATACGTCCAGGTACATGGGCATTTTGCAAAGTGGAAACTGTTAGTGTTGTCCTTGGTAACGGCACAAAGATAGCGCCACCACTGTCTGGTTTTTCTTTCCATAAGAACTCACATTAGGGTTGGGTCACAAAACTCTTCGACAGCATATTTAACGCTGCAGATTCTACAAAGACCGTGCCTAGAGTGGGCCCCTTGCAGTGCCCGTGTGTCTGCGATCAGCGCGTGCAGTTTACTCACAGACATCGCGGTCGCTGCCCCTGCTCTCTGAGCTAGGCCTAGAGCGACCGCGATGTCTGTGAGTTATCTGCATGTGCAACTCTCAAATCAGTTACAGCGCATTACTGCTACCAGCAGACATGAAGGACACACGGGCAAAGCAGGGGGCTCACTGTAAGGACGTCGTCGAAGCATCAAATAAGCTACCCTACCCTAAAAGCAATTTTTGGGATAATCAAAACTGCTATAAAAGAAGTCAAAAAGGTATGACTGCATCACAACTGTAAACACCTTTCACATACTGGTATTAGGTAAAGGGAGTACAATCTCCAATTTAAGATCCTGGGTCCCAATGCAAAAATCTGTAGCAGTTTTTTTGTAATCTGTATCTGAAAAAGAAGTTGGTTGCTATGGGCCACTGCACCACTCTTCCTCTACACAGGTTTTGATAAATCTCCCCCCTTATCCCCTACCCAAAGGATAGGGGATAAGATGTCCGATTGCGGAGGTCTGGCCGCTGGATGATGGACGCCCCCTTCATTCATGCCTCTAAGCTTCTGTGTTCAGTAGGTCTGTGGCACCGGCCCAAGGATCAGAGGGGGGGTCCCAGCGATAAGATGTTTAGGGGCAGAGTACCCCTTTAAGGGGGTTGTACGAGATTTTAAAAAAGTTTTCTGTGTGCTGTGCTGGGTAAGAAAGAGAGAACCAACACTTGATAAGCAGCGATTCATTACCAGAGAACGTAGGTAGGGTATCAGTCTGGACACTGTACTCGGCAGGAGACTGGGGGACACAATTCCTGGTTTTAGCTGTTGGGGTCTTCACAATAGGTGTGTGATGGACATCAAATGTGGAGGAGAGCTGAAAAAAGAAAAGACAGGGTCCTCATTACATCGGAAGAACACAAAACTGAAAAATAGCGAAATAGGAAAATATTATATAACTATACACAGAGCAGTACGGAGCGACCCACTAGGCTGGAGAGTAAATTATGACAAACAGAATAAAAGACATTAAAGAAATGTCCAGGCACTACAGGAGCGCAGAGAACATACAGAGTCAATACATACGGTACATTCCTCAACATTGAAATTGCAACACTTAGGCCTCGTTCACACGGCGGAATTTCCGAGCGGAATACGGAGGAAAAATTCCGCTCTATAATTGTTCCATGGGATTCGACTGCATTGTGTCACACCCCCTCTCATAGACTTGCATTGAGGGGGTGGGGCATGATGTCATGAGGGGGCAGGGCTATGACGTCACAAGCTCCCGGCGCCATCTCCAGCTTTCAGAACAGTTTGTTCCAAACACTAAGCAGCGGCGTACCCCTTTAAGGACTCCGGGCGTACCTGTATGTCCCGAGTCCGGTTACCGGGGTTTAAAGAGCTCTCACCACCGGAGAACGCTTAAAACCACATGGGTCCCGACTGCTATCAGCAGCCAGGACCCGGGGTTAATGCCGATCGGGCCGGTGCCTGGTAGTAACCCTTTGTGTCTAAACTGAAAGTAAAACTATCCCTCCAGATCAGCGGAGCTTATCTGGACTATCGCGACAGAATCGCGATGTCTGGATCAGCTTACTGGGCGACAGGAAAGTCCTTGCCTGCCTCCTGGTCGTCCGATCGGCGATCTACTACTCCACGCCTGCTCAGCAGGCAGGAGCAGCAGAGCGCCAAGAATACTGATTAATGCTATGCTATGGCATAGCATTGATAAATTTATGCAATCAGAAGATTGTATGGTATAGCCCCCTGTGGTGGCTAAAAAAAAAAAAAAAAAAAAAAAAAAGGAATAAGTCACCCCTAATAAAAGTTTATTTCACCCCCCTTTTCCTATTTTTTTTTTTTTTTATAAGTAATGTAATAAAAAAAAAAAAAAATCATATGTGGTACCGCGGCGCGCATAAATGTCCGAACTATTAAGATATAAACCGCACAGTCGATGGCGTACACGTAAAAAAATACCAAAGTCCAAAATTGTGAATTTTTGGTCACTTCCTATACCATAAAAATATTAACAAAAAGCGATCAAAACAAAAATGGTACCGATAAAAACTACAGCCCACGGCGCAAAAATTGAGCCCTCATACATAGAGTTATAGATGTCAGAGGACGACAATTTTAAACATACTAATTTTGTTGCATGTAGTTATAAGTAGCAAAATAAATAAATAAAACCTACATAAATTTGTTAATGACCGTAACCATATGGGCCTACAGAAGATAAGGTGTCATTTTTACCGAAAAGTGTACTGCGCAGAAACGAAAGCCCTAAAAAGTGACAAAATGGCAGTTTTTTCTTCTTTTTCATTTCACCCCACAAATAATTTTTTGTTTCGCCGCAGATTATGTTATAAAATAAGTGATATTACAAATTACAACTGGTGATGCAAAAAACAAGCCCTTAGATGGGTCTGTAGGTGCAAAATTAAACGCATTATGATTTTTAGAAGGTGAAAAAAAACGTAAGTGCAAAAACAAACATTTTTTTAAGTCCTTAGGCTAATTTTCCACTTGGCTTTTTTTTCGTCAGTTTTTGAGCCAAAGTCAGAAGTGGATCCATAAGGGAGGAGAAGTGTAAGTTCTTCCTTTATTTGTCCTATTCCTTTTGAATACATTTCTGGCTTTGGCTCAAAAACTGCAGAGGCAAAAAAAAAAAAAAAAAACACAAGTGGAAACTAAGCCTTAAAGGGGTACTCCGGCGCTAAGACATCTTATCCCCTATCCAAAGGATAGGGGATAAGATGCCTTTTCGGGGGGGCGCCGCTGGGGACCCCCGTGATCTTCCGCGCCGCACCCCGTTACCATCAGCTCCCGGAGCGTGTTCGCTCCGGGTCTGATTACTGGCGATCACGCCCCCCTCAGTGCAAGCCTAAGGGAGGGGGCGTGACAGCTGTCACGCCCCTCCAATAGACTTGCATTGAGGGGGCGGAGCATGACGTCACTATGCTCCGTCCTTGTGGTCGAGATGGACTCAGCCTGAGGACCTCCAGCGGTTCTGGAAGCCGCAAAAGGTGGGTGATGCATGGTAGCTCCCGGGGGTTCCCCAGCAGCGGGACCCCGGCGATCTGACATCTTATCCACTATTCAAAAGGATAGGGGATAAGATGTCTAGGGGCAGAGTACCCCTTTAAGGTGAAAATGAGGGCTGAGTCCCTAAGGGGTTAATAGAAGAAGTAATTTACAATTCTGTATAACTTTCTGGAGCCAGTTGATCTGAAAAAAATAAAAAAATAATAATAAATAAATAATAAATAATAAATAAATAATTAATAATAATAATAATAATAATAATAATAATAATAATAATAATAATAATAATAATAATAATAATATTCATGGAATACCCCTTTAAGAGGGGTCACAATAATCTGTTCTCCTATAGCAGTGGTCTTCAACCTGCGGACTTCCAGATGTTGCAAAACTACAACTCCCAGCATGCCCGGACAGCCAACGGCTGTCCGGGCATGCTGGGAGTTGTAGTTTTGCAACATCTGGAGGTCCGCAGGTTGAAGACCACTGTCCTATAGCCTAGGTCTCCTAACTGTGGAGCCCCAGCATGCCCAGACGTCCGGGCATGCTGGGACTTGTAGTTTTGCACGATCTAAAAAGGTCCACAGTTTGGAGACCACTGTCCTATAGGTTAGTGGGACCACGTCTACAGTCATGACAACCCCCCCCCCCCCCCCCCCTTGAGGCGTGACCTTGCTAAATTCCACCGTGTTCACTCCCTGAACTAAATGACGTCAACAAGGTAAAAAGCGGCTCGAGATACCGCCGTCGTATTCTGTAGAGAAAATTATATGTCCCATCCAGAATGAGCTGGGGGGCATTTATACGTGAGGCCGGACGGAGCAGCAGGTGAACAAGTTCTTATCGGCCGTCTCTAGGCAACATCACACCTCCTGTATTTATACAGCGAGTAAACTCCGGCCAGACAATGGAAGCACTGGAGGCATTCCCCGCTTACTGGCACACGCAATATTTAACTTGTACAACTAACAAATAAAAGTGACACGGAGGCGGACACCACGTTCTGACTTCAAGAGAGGCCATTGTACACGGGGTTAAACCACACAAGCCGATCGGAGATACACGTAGGGCGTCTGGTTACTAAGAGGAAGGTCGTTCATTATCTTAGGGAGCGCTGATAAGAGCGTATGGTCCTTACAAAAAGGGGAAAAAAAAATACATGTGTACAGAAAAAAGATGATGATAATTAGAGATGAGCGAACTTCCAGTAAATTAGATTCGTCACGAACTTCTCGGCTCGGCAGTTGATGACTTTATCCTGCATAAATGAGTTTAGCTTTCCGGTGCTCCGGTGGGCTGGAAAAGGTGGATACAGTCCTAGGAAAGAGTCTCCTAGGACTGTATCCACCTTTTGCAGCCCACAGGAGCACCTGAAAGCTGAACTAATTCATGCAGGAAAAGTCATCAACCGCCGAGCCGAGAAGTTCGTGACGAATCAAATTTACTGTAAGTTCGCTCATCTCTATTAATAATAATAAATAATAATAATAATAATAATAATTAGAGATAAGCAAAGTTACAGTACAGTGATACCACGACTTACAAAAGCATTGTATGTTGAAATGATGGTATGTCGGGGCCATCCCAAAAACGGCTATCGGGCAGTGCAGACTGCTTCAGCTGCCGCCGGATAGCCGTTTAACGTGCTCCGATGAGTGTCACTCATCTGTCCCCGCCGCTCCGGACCGTCCTCTTCATGCTCCGATGCATGGCCGTCGCACTCCTTAGTCTTCATCATCACATAGCCGCGCCCGCCGTCCCGTCATCCAATAGGAGCAGCGTGCGCAGCGACGTGATGCGGTGATGGAGAGTGACGATCCAGGGCAGCGGTGACTATCCGAAACGGCGGGGACACGTAAGGATAACTTTGTCTATTATTGTACCGATCCCTCAACATACGATGGATTAAAGTAACGATTGTTCCTTTTGAACAAATTATCGTATGTTGAGGGATCACTGTACTTCGATTCGTCACGAACCTCGCGGCTCGGCGGTTTATTACTTTATCCTGCATAAATTAGGCTTTCAGGTGCTCCGGTGGCTGGAAAAGGTGGATACAGTCCTAGGAGACTCTCCAGCCACCGGAGCACCTGAAAGCCTAATTTATGCAGGATAAAGTCAGCAACCGCCGAGCCGCGGGGTTCATGCAGAATCGAAGTACTGTAACTTCGCTCATCTCTAAAAATAATAAAATAAAAATAATAATAATAATTATTATTTTATTTTTATTATTTTATTTATTTTTATTATTTTATTTATTTTTATTATTTTTATTGATAATAAATAGAAATAAGTTGGCACTAGGCACCGAGTGCCCCTCATGCCAGAATCCAGCATGGTATGGTTGCCCGTCCTCAGGATATGTTCAGTATCCTTTTTGTAAACACTTTTTGTGTATGCACATTCGCTAAAAACCTAAGAAATTAACAAAAAATAAATAAATAGTAGGTTGCCACACACTGGGTATACCATTTTATTTTTTATATTTTTTTTTGCAACAGGAGTCAATGGTCACCATACAGCTAAAAAGTATACTTCCGGAAACTTTACTGACATATGCACTAAATGGAAGGGCAAAACATAAGGTGAACAGGGCCTAAGGTGCACAGTGCACAATGCAGAGTTTTCGGAGGGGAAATTCCAGCAGAACATTCACCTCTGTCCATGTCAGGAACTGTCCAGAGTAGGAGCAAATCCCCCTAGCAAACTTCTCCTGCTCTGGACAGTTCCTGACATGGACAGTGGTGTCAGCAGAGAGCACTGTGGTCAGACAGAAAATAAATTCAGAGAGAAAAGAACTTCCTCTGGAGCATACAGCAGCTGATAAGTACTGAAAGGATTGAGATTTTTTAATAGAAGTCATTTACAAATCTGTTTAACTTTCTGGCACCAGATGATTTAAAAAGAGTACCCCTTTAAAGTCACGTTCGGTAGCCCCCTTGCAGATTTCATAGTAGGATATTCATTACAGAGCATTAAGGTTTGTTTTGGTTTTCCAAACAGGGTGCCTCCAGCCGTGGCACAACTACAACTCCCAGCATGCCCGGACAGCCTTTTG
This sequence comes from Hyla sarda, assembly GCF_029499605.1. Classification (NCBI taxonomy): domain Eukaryota; kingdom Metazoa; phylum Chordata; class Amphibia; order Anura; family Hylidae; genus Hyla; species Hyla sarda. Next base: position 16,121,784 of record NC_079199.1, read on the forward strand.
CTGTCCGGGCATGCTGGGAGTTTCAGTTTTGCCACAGCTGGAGGCACCCTGTTTGGGAAACACTGGTATAGGGCCACACGTAGCACATCCACAGCAGGTTACCTACCCTTATTATGCATTTTTCATTTGCCTAACATGTTGACATCTAAGAATTAAAAACATTTTTTGCAGGGGGAACAGGTTTCGTTTTTTGTACGTTTTAGGTTCAAACGTTACCACCATCTGTCACATGACAGCCCTCCTGTCAATCAAACTCCCTGAATTCTTCTGTACCAAACGCTCTCACCATATGGGCCGTAAAATCATTAAGTTGTCACCTGCCAGGATGACTGGTTGGAACCATTTTTTCCCCATGACCAATATAGAAACAAATTGGTCGATGCCGGTTCGACAACTTAACGTACATACAGAAAACAGCACATAGCTTTGGGAAGGACTGGGACACCTAAAGGCGCTGGACCCTTTTATACCCTATTATGACTGCAATGGGAACCCTGCTTGAAATCCCATTTTTGAGCCCAAGTAGATCATCTAAGTGACCTCTCTTCATCTGTGTGAGTGTGGGGGAGGGGCTGTTCAAGTTTGACATACTTTAAGTGTACCTGTCATAGTGCAAAAAAAAATTAAATAAATGGTTATGTTAGTCCTTCCCAATCCTGCTCATGTACTTTTTTTTATGTGTCTAGGACCTATATATCCCTAACAAATAGCATTTATATGTTGCTCACTTGCTTTTTGTTCTTGCCTTCTGGAGGGGGCGTGTCCGTCTCTCTCCCTCACTGTGGATGACTCCTCTGGGAGCAGCCTGGCAGTCTGCAAATCACTGTGCAGTAGTTTATATGCATACATTTTCTATCTGTTCCTAGTAAAGCTGGATGCATATCAACATAGCTGTCACTATGTGTGTCATTCAGCTTTCACAGACTCCGGAATGTCTTATCAGCTTCTTTGTTATTCAGGAGTCAGAGAACACTTTGGCTGTTCAAGCATGCTGGGAGTTGTAGTTTTGCATTGCAACAGCTGGAGCTGTAGTGTTTGTAAAGCACTGTGTTAGAGCAGTGTTGTCTTTAGCTGTTGCAAAACTACAACTCCCAGCATGCCCACACATCCTTTTGTAGTTTTGCAAGAGCTGGAAGCACACAGCTGGAGAATACACAGCTCTAAAACAGAGTTTTACAAAGACTGTACCAGTCATAAGAGTTGTAGTTTAGGAACAGCTGAAGGCTGTAGTGGTGCAATGGTGATCTCCTATACTGGATACCAACACACTTTATGGCCGGTATCCAGTATGCTGCAAAATACAGAGTCATCTGTCTCCATAAAGTTAGATGACCGCTAGTAGCGGCTATTTTCATTTTTTTAGTAAAATGTAAATTTTTTATAAATAAATGTATACTTAAAGTCATCTTATCAGTAGTACGCTAAAATATAAAAAGTTTTTCATAATGACAGTGCCTCTTTAAAGGGGTATTCCAGAGGGGAAATTTTTTTTTCAGATCAGCTGGTGACAAAAAGTTTAAACAGATTTGTAAATTACTTCTATTTAACATCTTAATCCTTCAAGTACTTAGCTGCTATATTCTCCAGAGGAAGTTGTGTAGGAAGTCGTGCTCTCTGCCGACACCTCTGTCCATGTCAGGAACTGTCCGGAGCAGGAGCAAATCTCTCCTGCTCTGGACAGTTCCAGACATGGACAGAGGTGTCTGCAGAGAGCACTGTGGTCAGACTGGAAAGATCTACACAACTTCCTCCGGAGCATACAGCAGCTGATAAGTTCTGGAAGGATTAAGATTACTGAAAAGAAGAAAATTTTAAGATCTGTATAACTTGAGTGTCCCAGACAAAAAGAGAAGAAATACTGAATTATTCTAACATTATTCTAATTGAGGATATGATATCACGACATATATCTAGGTGCACAGTGTCAAAGAGAGACAGTTACTTCTTTAAGTTCAACGCAACGATTCACAAGGCCTTCACTTCAAGGGGTATTTTTTTATTAATTTTTTAATTGGTGCCAGAAAGTTAAACAGATTTGTAAATTACTTCTATTAAAAAATCTTAATCCTTCCAGTACTAATTAGCAGCTGTATACTACAGAGGAAATTCTTTTCTTTTTGGATTTCTTTTCTGTCTGTACATAGTGCTCTCTGCTGACACCTCTGTCCATGTGAGGTAAAATCCCCATAGCAAACATATGCAGCTCTGGACGATTCCTAAAATGGACAAAGGTGTCAGCAGAGAGCACTGTGGACAGACAAAAAAAAGAATTTCCTCTGTAGTATTCAGCAGCTAATAAGTACTGAAAGGCTTAAGATTTTTTTTAATATAAGTAATTTACAAATCTGTTTAACTTTCTGGCACCAGTTGATTTAAAAAAATAAATAAATAAAAAAAAGTTTTCCACCGGAGTACCCCTTTAACTCAGTGTTTCTTAAAGGGGTACTACTGTGCTGACAACTTATCCCCTATCTAAAGGATAGGGGATGAGTTGCCTGATAGCGCGGAGTCCCGCCGCTGGTCTCGCACGCAGCACCCCGCTCTCATCAGGCACCGGAGCGAACATCAGCTCCGGGTCTGATGATGGGGTCGGTGATCGTGACGTCACGCTCCGCCCCCTCAATGGCAGCTGTCTCGCCCCCTGCCATAGGCTTACATTGAGGGGGCGGAGCGTGACGTCACATGGGGGCGGAGCCGTATCCTTTAGATAGGGGATAAGTTGTCAGCACGGTAGTACCCCTTTAACCAGGGTGGCTCCAGCTGTTGCAATTTTTTAATTTCTCCAGAGTACCTCTTTAACTTTTAAGTGACTGATGGTTTTGTGGGTAAGGTCCCACCACCAAACCCCGTGATCTCCAAAACAGAGCCCTGTCTCTCCCCGCTGCATGGAGTGGTAGTCGGCAGCCATTCCATGAATTGTCTACTGATGAGAGGTTTTACTTTTTACATATACACATATTATATATATATATTATATTCCCCCCTTTATTACTGCAGGTTCCTCCCATTAGAATGTATTGAAAAACAGTAGTTTCTAACTAGTGTTTCCCAACCAAGGTGCCTCCAGCTGTTGCAAAACTAAAACTCCCAGCATGCCCGGACAGCCGTTGGCTGTCCGGGCATGCTGGGAGTTGTAGTTTTACAACAGCTGGAGGCACCCTGGTTGGGAGACACTGATTTAATATGTGTTTTTTGTAACAGTCACTGGCTGAGATACTGAAGGCTCAGGTATAACTGGGTTTGTAGTACTCTCTGTAGGATGCGTGACTGCCTTATGCTGAAACCTTATCCAGATTTCTGCATCGGTGACAGAACACAAGGACGGGCAACTCTATAGTGTTAGGTGGTTACCATGGGGTCACCGGCTTATATTGCACTGGTACTACAACGTGGTCTCCCCTCAAGTTCCCACGGATAGGTAACAATGTTAGGAGGTCACTGTCCATATATAGATTTGTTTTCTTTAACTGATAATCGATTACAGTGATCCCTCAATTTACAGTGGCCTCAACATACAATAGTTTCAACATACAATGGTCTTTTCTGGATCATTGTAACTTGAAACCAGACACAACATACAATGCTACAGACAGTGCAGATCTGTGAAACGTGTCAATGGTCAGAAGAACCAACCAATCAGAATGGGCATTCACTGGTAAAAACCCCTGTATTACTGAAGTGTATGCACTGACTGGTGTCTGGTAGGTTTTTTTCCTACTCTGGACAGTTCTTAAAATGGGCAGAGATGTTAGAGAGCACTGTGCTCGTGATTCAGCAGAGAGCTCTGTGTTCCAAAAAGAAAAGGATTTCCTCTGTAGTATTTAGCAGCTAATAAGTACTGGAAGGATTAAGATTTTTTAATAGAAGTAATTTACAAATCTGTTTAACTTTCTGGGAGCAGCTGATTTAAAAAAAAAAAAAATAAAAAAAAAAGGGTTTTCCACCGGAGTACCCCTTCAATCCTCATTTTTTTCCTATTTTTGGATGACATTTTGGTGGCTTCAGAACCAATTACCAGGTTTCCATAGATTTATGGTCTCAACGTACAATGGTCTCAACATACAATGGTCGCCCTGGAACCAATTAATATTGTAACTTGAGGGACCACTGTATACGTACGGATTTTTCCATATCCCGGCTAACTTATCTTACCGTGTACCTGGATACAGAAAAAAATGGTGTCATAGAGGGCCAGTCATTTATATACATGCAACTCAATGATTCACAGGGCATTTACTTAAAGGGAATGTGTCACCAACTGTTTAAACGTTATGAAAAATGTAAATATTTTTAGGAAATATACTCCTCCCCTAAACAGGTTTTCCCCTATCCAAAAGGGCCGGCACCTCAGCATTCTGAACACTGAAGCTTGGAGTTTCCGTGTTCATGACATCACCCCACACACCCTCAATTCATGTCTATGGTAGGGGGCGTGACGGCTAGTAAATAGGCATCACGCCTCCTCTCAGACATGAATAGAGGGGGCGTGACGGCTGTGGTTGTCAGCCATCCGGCAAGGAGCAGAGTTCGCTCCATGCACCGGATGACTGGGGTGCCGCGCCGGAGATCCCAGGGGATCCCAGTGGCCGGACCCCCACGATCCAACATCTTATCCCCTAAGAGTGGAGTACTTCTTTAAGTCAGTGTTTCCCAATCAGAGTACCTTCAGCTGTTGCAAAACTACAACTTAAACATGCTCTGGGAGTTGTAGTTGTGCAACAGCAGGAAACACGCTAGGCACGACACGATCACGGGGGTCCCGCCATCTCTGCTGCAGCACCCGTCGTTTGGAGCACGGAGAGAACTCCGCTTCGTGCCCGATGACTGGCGATACCAGCCACCATGGCCCCTCTATTCACGTCTATGGGAGGAGGCGTCACGTGTACTAGCCATCAGGCCCCTCCCATAGACATGGGCGTGGCGTTACGAACACAGAAGCTGCAAGCTTCAGTGTTCCGGACGCTGACGGCCCGGATAGGGTATAAGATGTTTTCACCGGAGTACCCCTTTAAGATGTGGTTTTTTTTTGGGCCAATAATTATTTATGGTCCGTAAGTATTCACCCCCTTGGACTTTTCTATTTTGTCACAACAGGATCCCAGAATTTAAATTTATATTCTTGCAATTTTATGTAAAGTATCAACACAAAACAGTAATTTAAAGTGGGAAGGGGGGGGCAGATGACATACATTTCAAAATCAATGACAAAAAAAAAATATTTAAAATCGGTAAAGTGTTGAGCGTATACCAGTATTTACCCCCTTTACTGTGAAATTCCTAACAAAAGATCCGGTGTGACTAATGTGACTAAGTCACAGTAAATAGCATCCATCTGTTTTTTTTTATCCCAGTACAAATAAACCTGTTCTTCTGTGAAGGTCTCAGAGTTTGTTAGAGAGCATTACTGAACAAACAGAAGCATTAAGACCAAGGAGCTCGCCAAACAGGTCAGGGATCTGCGTTGTAGCACCACCAATGAAAACATATGTAACGAGCAAAGATTCACTGCTACCATACTATATTTATTTCCAGTGCCACATCAGTGTCAGTCAGCGACTAATGGCCTATCATGGTGATGCTTTTGAGTTCTGTACACCAGTTTTCTAACATACAAAGTATGGTAGAAAAGCTTTGCGCAACCCCCGTTTTGTGCAAAAATTTGCAAATTTTTTTCTTTCTTCAATTGTGCCCCACTAATGCCACTTTCTGGAAAAGGAGGAAAAGCTTAAAGGGGTACTCCACCCCTAGACATCTTATCCCCTATCCAAAAGGGTAGGGGATAAGATGTCTGATCATGGGGGTCCTTCTACTGGGGACCCCCGCAATCTCCCAGCTGCACCCTGCGTTTGTTGAGAGCGTTGGGTGCAGTGCCGGAGGCTCGTGAAGTCACGGCCAAGCACTGCTCGTGGCATCACGGCTACGCCCCCTCAACGCAAGACTATGGGAGGGGGCATGGCCGTGATGCCACGAGCGGTGCTTGACCATGACTTCAGGAACCTTCGCCCCGCATTGCCAGTCATCCGGCACGGAGCGAAATTTGTCAATCAGACATTTTATCCTCTGTCTAAAGGATAGAGGATAAGATGTCTAAGGGCGGAGAACACCTTAAGGGTGCGTTCCCACAGGGCGTATACGCAGCGTATTTGACGCTGCGCAAAATTTATGGCAGCAGCGGGAAATACGCTGCGTATTCCTTGCTCACTACACACACACACACACACACACACACACACACACACACACACACGTGTGTAGTGAGTTTTAGAGGCGGGGCCATGTGCCGGCGTATCTTTGACGCGCGGCTCCGCCTCCAAAACTCACTGCACACATAGGGCTGCCGCCGGAAAGCCCTGTGTGTATAGTGAGCAAGGAATACGCAGCGTATTTCCCGCTGCTGCCGTAAATTTTGCGCAGCGTCAAATACGCTGCATATATGCCCTGTGGGAACGCACCCTTAAGGGACGAGGTGTTGCCACTCGTGGCCAGAATTTTGGCATAAATTGCACTTGAAGGTCTTTAGCCACCCAAAAACCCATCTAGGATATAGATAGGTGTTTAGGTTTATAGACACCTCATAGCTACTGTCAATTGGAACTAAAGATAGCCGGACGGAGGTGACGGAGAGAATATAAAGCCCCAATAGATTTATAGTAGCATCCCCACTCACTGCAAAACTACAACTCCCATCATGACCTAACAGAAGGTGTAGTAGTTTTGCAGTAACTGGATGTCAGTGCAGGATAAGAGTTGTAGTTTAGCCACAGGTTTGGGAACCCTGAATAGTAAGGACCAGGTAAATAACGCTTTGAAGGTGGAGGGAGCACCTTTCTTCTGCAAACAAATACAAATTGTATCTTATCCCTGGAGGAGAGACACTTTAAAAGGGTTTTTTAAACAAAGAAACCATTATCCTTATGACTTAGAGCATAATAGAGGAAATACTCTAGGAACCCCTTTTATTAGCCAGAGCAGGGAGCTAATGCAAAAAAAAAAAATAAATAAATAAATAAAAAAAAGCAGCTCCTACTTGGACAAACTGGGTGCAACCACGTATGACTTGTTCAAGATTAGATATTATTACATTTTCCTATTTAACGCCAAGATCTTTATATAACATGAACCATCCATAGTTCATTAAAATATATAGACCAGATGGGAAATCCCAGGATGGTGAAAAAACATTTCACTCTGTGTATGAAGGTTGTGGGGTAAGAAAAGCACGCTCCATACTCCTTAGGGTCATCTCTAAAAATAAAGGTCACATATGCAGAGAGGTTGCGTGATGTATGAATGAAACCAACAGGGAGAAGACATGAAATCAACACAACACATACATGCAAATGTACCTGTTCAGAGGTCTGAGTTCCTGGAAACACATCCAAGACTGCTGGATCCTGATTGTCCCAAGGGAACTTATTTTTTCCTTTCCCAGCACTTAACATTCTTCGAGCGACAGGTTCGATGTGGGGGACCCCCCCTCTGCCACCGTGATCGACACTTTGATAATGCCCGCTTTGTACCCGATTCCCAGTTAGGAGCCAGTCAGTGTCTGCTCCAGGCAGATAAGTCCCTCTAATCTGTGCAGAAGACGGGAAGGGAAGGGCATACTCCACCAAACCTTGTGGGGTGATCCTAGGAAGGGTCTTACGAGCCAACCTGGCCTGAACAGCATTCATTAACCCATCTCCATTTTCTTGTAGTTCTACTTCATCCACCACTTTAAACAGGCTGCTTTTTCCAGTGCCCAAAGAGGCCGCCAAGACAGCAAAGGCTTCCAAGGCAGCGTGTCGGACTCTCCTCTTGCTATCGATTAAACAGGGTGCGATCTCATACGCTAGAAACGGTAAATTAAAGTCCTCGCTTGGATAGGTCAACAAGGACACCATACAGATATTCACCACCTCCTCCCTTACTCTGGAGTTTTTGTGTTTTAGGTTTTCGAGCAGCACGGTTAACACCTTGTAGGGTCCGGCCACCTTCATCAGTCTCATATAGATTTTCATATATTCCTGTTTTACTGTGATCTTACCATCTCCTAGGAGTTTCACTGTGGAAGAAATAATGGGTTGGAGGAACTCCTTAACCCCCTGACCAAGGTTAAAAACAAAGCAGTTAAGAACGTCTAAGGTGACAAGGACCACCGTGAAGTTATTGTCATCGAGCAGCGTACACAAGAAGCTGATAAACCCAACCATGTTAGAATGAGATACTGTACTAAAGTCGCAGTCTTGGATAAGAAACTTCAGCTCCTCGATGGCGCGGGTCCTGGACTTATAATCCTTCAGGTCAAGTAGACGGGACTGAAGCTCCTTCGGGATCACCCCACAACTGAGATTGCTGTCACTTACAGATATGAAGGTCTTGTCTTGAGAATGACTTGTTATAACCGCAGAGTTTCTTGTCCGTGAATGTGGTCTGCTTAGAGAATTACTTCTCGGAATAACTGGTTCATTGTCTTGAGTATGTGACCTCCTCCTTCCAGATCCATTACGCAGCTGTGAGATTTCTCCATTATTGGCAAAAGGAGCCACCCGAGATACGTGGACCTCCATATTTTTATTAGACATGGGTAAAGGGTCTCTGCTATCAGAAAACGTCATTCTCTACATGATAATGATGAGGATGCTGGAGACAGAGGTCGCCTGGTGGGCAACCCCCAAGTTGGATCCAGCTGGCAATGTTGACCTTTGACACCATCAAAAGTACAGAAATCATGTTGTGAAGGAGACAATGGAGACATGGATGGAGCTCCTACAATTGGGTAACATTGCTATCTTTAGATTTTTCCTCATACATGCTGAAGACAAGGAGGCTCCATTGGGACTGAAAGAAAAAAAAAATTCAGGAAATATGTTAAATATAACAAATTATAATATAGTACAAAATATATAATAAATAAACACTACAGAACAAGGGTAGCATGTTTACTCTGTATTCTCTGTAGAGCCAGCATTACAACACCCCTATTTTTAAGTCAAGTTAAAGGGGTACTCCACTGGCCAGCATTTGGAACTAAATGTCCTGTACGCTGTTTTCACGCAGCAGGGGCTGGCCATGCCCCTCATGACATCATGGCCATGCCCCCTCAATGCAAGTCTATGGGAGGAGGCGTGATGGTCACAAGGGGCGTGGCCAACCCCCGCAGCGCAAAAACAGCATCCGGAACATTTAGTTCCAAATGCTGGCCAGTGGAGTACCCCTTTAAACTCTGACACAAACAGTTGTGTCACATTTTGTGCTTATTAATAAAGTTTATCAACCACAATATAATATAATTATATGTATCAGTTTTAGGGGCACGATATGCCAGACCCGAGAGTTCTAAAGGGGAATTTTTGTTGGTGTGCGCCTGTGACCCAAGTTGCTGAGCTGATGGTTCAGTCAAGGTCTAATGCTTCTATAAACACTCAAAATGCTAAGACCAGCAAAGCATCTGCGGACAGAAGTAGTTGTGGTTGAAAGTCAAGGCTTATCATGAGGGACAGAGGAGCACTTTGTTGAATTGTAACCAGAAACAAATCTGTATGCAGTACACGCCTTACTGTTTTCAGATACTGGGGCCCTTAAAGGGGTATTCCAGAATATTTATATTTTGCTGGGGCAAAAAAAAAAAAAAAAAGGTCCTCTGCAGCTCCATTTTAGCACCTTCTGGTTCCCACTACTGTCTCTTCTCCCTACTACCAAGACCAGCAGTCACTGGTTGCAGCGGTCTCCCATCATTGACAATGAACGGATGCGCCAAAAACAATCCCTCCAAATATGATGAATTTTCCCCCTAGGTTGTTATCAGCCGGTTTGTTCAGCATGTGTTCTGGTTGGAGTAATTCTGATGCATGTGGTAACTTTTGGAGTCAGCACAGGCCGTCCTCTAAACGTGTGGTTGGAGGCGGCGTGGGAGGCCGGTGCCATCAGCAAAGTGTCACTTTCCAAAAAGTCGCACATAGTAAGTAAATTACCACAAAATAATTTCCTAAACAAACATATAGGGGAAGATTTATCAAAACCTGTCCAGAGGAAAAGTTGACCAGTTGCCCATAGTAACCAATCAGATTGCTGCTTTCATTTTGCAAAGACCTTATTAAAAATGAAAGAAGCGATCTGATTGGTTGCTATGGGCAACTCAGTAACTTTCTCTCCCCACAGGTTTTGATAAAACTCCCTCATAGTCAACAGCTTTAAAAATCTTTTTTTTGTTCAACTTTTTTTTTTTATTAAAGATTTTTTTCTTTAAAACAGATATTTGACTGTAAAGAAAATACAAGTACGTAGAATAAACAAAGGTCATTACATATTAACAAGACCAGGTTACAATTAGATTAGAAATCTTTTATATAATAAGATTGCACACTTTTGACTGCACCAAACCATTGCGACAAAAATAGGCGGAAAAAAAAAACCTGCTAACATAACGAAATCCCACTGCATTTAGACAACTTTGGTATGAATGGGTTTACAGCTGACCGATTCACACACTGTGGAAATCACAAATTTGCCAAAAAAAAAAGGGAATGTTTTAGGCTGCATTAACACTTCGTTTTCACGTTACGGGTGCCGGATTCGGCTGGGGGAGGGGCAAACCGGCCTCTCCCGTACCCCAACCGGACCAGCGCTGAAATCCATTTACTTTAATGAGCCGACCGGAGTCCAATGCTGTTTTCTGACCGGAATTAAAACCGTAGTATACTCCCCCAGCCGGAACCGGCACCCGTAATGTAAAAACAAAGTGTTAATGCAGCCTTACACATTCACAATACGAAATCTCTCCCCATGAGAGCCCCTCTGCAGCGGGCACAGCCAAAATCACTACGTCCTAGCGTCGATTGATTTTGGCTGTGTGGAGATTTCGTAGTGTGAATAAAATAAGCCCTAAAGGGTGTCAAAAAACAGGTTTTTTGCCAGCAATAAAAGACAATTAACTATCACAATTAGTGTAGCAACCAACAAAAAGGAAGGCACTACAGGAACTAATATTAACCAATAGGCCAGAGAGAGTATAAAAAGTAAAAAGGGGTCACCCGAGTAAGGCTGGGTTCACACCATGTTTTTGCAATACAGTTCCCGTATCTGTTTTTTTTATTTAAAAAAAATACAAAGTATATGTAATCCGTATACGGCTTGAAAAATTATGTCCAGAGGCATCCGTTTAAGAAAAAAAATGTATACGTTTTTAACTTTTCATTCCATTATGAATAAAGTTTCACTTGTTTGATTGAAATTAATAAAAAAAAACAAAAAAAAACTGTATAGTGTAAACCGGATGGAACCGTACGCACACACGGTTCCCATTGACGCCCATGTAAAAAAAAAAAAAAAAAAAAATGTGTGTGTATGTATATATATATATATATATATATATATATATATATATATATATGCAAAGTAAGTTTCTCATCACACCACCATAAAGCCAGCAGAGTTCTAATGGCCTTTTACACACACACACACATATGTTTCAATACGGGTTTTCACCCGGAAAAAAAAAAAAAAAAAACTGTGGTAGGCTACGGTTTTGGGTACGGGGAAAAAAAAAAAAAAAAAAAATGAAAACCGTACGGGATGCAAAACGGACACGATACGGTTCCGTACAGTTTTCAAATTGAAAAAAGTACACGGGAACTGTATTGCAAAGACGTGGTGTGAACCACAACAGAATACGTTTTCAGGGATCCTTTAATAAAAGGTTTACTAGCGGAGCTACAAAAATGCAAAAAAAAAAAGAGAACACCATAGAGCAATGGTTCCCAACCAGGGTGCCTCCAGCTGTTGCAAAACTACAACTCCCAGCATGCCCGGACAGACAACATCCTCCCGGCTCATACATCAGGATGATTGACAAGCCAGGAGTCTGCACCGATCCCTGCCTGTCCTCCGCTCACTTCCTGTATTTGGACTCCTCATAGCGACACACAGACAATAGCTGCAGGGACAGCATTTTTTCACCCAAAAATATACACAATTTTTAACCAATGTATATTACAAATATACATAGAATGGTATTATCTACATTATATAAAAAGCTCTTGTTGACGACAGGTACACTTTATATAAAAAGGCAAACAACATTGTAATCAGCATCAGCCGCGTTACAAGCCTGTACCAGGGGGTCAGCACGGGTGATGCTGGTGACAGATTCCCTTTAACTATGTAACTTTGGGGCGCATGCGCGCGGCTCGCTGGTGAAGACGTACTCCCTGTGAGCTCCGTGCCGCCTACGGGATCTCAGCCCTCTTAGCGCCGATTTATCGGCTCCACAGCGGTGAAACTCTCCACATTGGGTGCCAATATGTCTGCCCAGGAACAGACCAAGTCTGGTCCTTCGCAGAGGTCGCTGTCGCAAACTACTCCCGAGATCTTCCGCACGGGCCTGAAATCTAAGATGGCGCCAACTCCCTCGTGCGCTCCGAGCCCAGAGCTGCTTGAGGAGGACACTATAGCAGACTCACCGATACCGCTCACTCCGGCGGACCTCTTCCGCACGATACAAGGGATGTTCAAAACGGAGCCGTCTAGGGCTGTTACCGAATTTACTCAGCAGATCGGTGAGCTGGGCCAGAGGGTGGACGACTTGGAACTTAAGACGGATGACATGGCGGAGGCAATTAACTGAGTGTCTGACCAGTGCGGATCATGCCGACCACATGGAGATGTTAGAACTGAAAATTGAGGATTTGGAGAACAGGTCCCGGAGAGCAAACATCTGGATTCGGGGCCTGCCGGAATCTTACACGGATCTTACAAAAGTGGTCACGGGCCTCTTCCAGTCCCTCTTACCTCAAGAGGACCCCAGCCTTCTTCGCATGGACAGGGTCCACCGGGCACTTGCTCGTCCGAAGACCCCAGCTGTTGCAAAACTACAACTTCCAGCATGCCTGGACAGCCTAAGGGTGCGTTCACACCGGGTAATTCAAGAGGAATTCACAAGGAATAATTTCGGTCAGGAAATTGTTGCCTTCTCCATCAAGCGAATTTCCATGCGGAAATGAAGAGGAATGAAGGAGGAGGCTATTGAATCTACTTTTCTGAATTCCGCTCAAAAACCGATGTCGGGCAGAATTTTTTTTTTTTACCATTGACTTCTATTGGATTCTGCTCGCGGATTCAGCTTGAAGAATGAACATGAGGAAGAAATTTCCGCAGTGATAACAGGACAGAAGAAAAAACATTAAAGTCAATGGGCAGAGGAGATGAGCATTCATTTGGAGCGGAGAATTCTAGAGGAATTACTCGAGTAAATTCCTCTTGAATTACTCATTAGAGATGAGTGAACTTACAGTAAATTTGATTCGTCACGAACTTCTCGGCTCGGCAGTTGATGACTTTTCCTGCATAAATTAGTTCAGCCTTCCGGTGCTCCGGTGGGCTGGAAAAGGTGGATACAGTCCTAGGAGACTCATCAACTGCCGAGCCGAGAAGTTCGTGACAAATCAAATTTACTGTAAGTTCGCTCATCTCTATTACTCAGTGTGAACTAGGGATCGACTGATATTGATTTTTTAGGGCCGATACTGATAAGCTGTGGACTTTCCGGCCGATAGCCAATAACTTATACCGATATAAGTTATCGGCTATTTCACCACTCTCTCCCCCCCCCCCCCCTCCCCCCCAGAAACCGCTGCAGATCAATGATTTAAAGCAGACGCTTTAAATGGGCGCTGCTGCCACCTGCTTCTCTCCCCCTGCCTGTCTGGGGGTCTTCCTGAGTCCTATCACCGTCACCCCCCCACACCGCCCCTGCTGCCCCATTGCCTCCCCCATCCCCGGTTTTATAATTACCTGTTCCCGGGGCCCACACTACCACCGCCACGGCCCCCCCCCCCCACCCTGCCCAGAGACCAACGCCGCCAGTTTCTCTCCCCCTGCCCTCCCTGAGTTTAACCACTGCCCCATCCCCGGTTTTATAATTACCTGTTCCCGGGGTCCGCGCTTCTTCTGGCTCCCGTCCTGAGCCGTCACTGTGCGCACTGACATCACTCATCATTGTGCAGCGTAACGCAGGACAGTGCAGGAGCCACAAGTAGCGCGGACCCCGGGAACAGAAAATTATAAAAACGGGGGATGGGGGAGGAAATGGGGTAGCAGCGGTGTGGTGGGGGTGCGGTGCATTATCGGCAAGGTAATTGCCGATACCGATAATGTCCAAAATAGTGATTATTGGCCGATAATATCGGCCAAACTGATAATCGGTCGATCCCCAGTGTGAACGCACCCTAAGGCCGTCCAGGCATGCTGGGAATTGTAGTTTTGCAACAACTGGAGACACACTGTTTGAAAAACATTGACATAGATAGATAGGAGACAGATATGAGAGAGAGATAGATGGATATAAATAGATAGATATGAGATAGATGATATATATATATATATATATATATAAAAATAGATGACAGTTCTTACACAAATAACTTCACACAGAACGTACATATAATACAATATACACATAGTTGGTGGCGCCACCCCTGGCACTATCCTGACGTCACACAGTCATGTATACAGCGCACCCAGCAGTATATACCTTCACATACACGGGTGACAAGCCTTTCCTCACAGTCTGAGCTCTTTCGGAATAAACATGACTCCGATATCCCCAATCCGGCGGCGCTATACGGAGGTGTGTCCCGTGTGGTGCCCGCTCCCCCCCCGCCGCCTCTGCCACACACAGCGCCAGCCTCCCCCCCTGCCCTCCACAGCTTACACTGGACGCAGCTCTTGTGTTGCCGGTTGCTCTGGATGGAGGCGATCAGCTGACCCGTGACGTCATGGAGCTACAGCGCGGCACTGGGGCCAATCTTCCTCCCTCCGCGTTTGTCGTACACGCCCACCTCGTGCGCCGCTGTGTTGTAGTAACCTGGTGGTCACTCGGCTGCTGTGTGTGTTCTGACGTCACGTAGGTTGTCACATATGTCAGCAAACTGTGTATACAGCTGTCAGGAGCCTGAATAAAGAATAAGACTGTACAGTGAGTGTGCCAGGGTTTCCCAACCAGGGTGCCTCCAGCTGTTGCAAAACTACAACTCGCAGTTGTAAAACTTTGCAATTGAAAAAGGGAGAACTTTATAGATTTTTATTCAAAAGACTAAACCTACATCTTGATCTCAAAAACGCAGTTCCATAGCAGACCACTTTCCACTTTTTGCACCATTCCCGGGCCTGTATGAGGCTCATTTTTTGCGCCCCCATCTTTAGTTTTTAACAGGACCATTTTTGTTTCGATGTGACTT
Source organism: Hyla sarda (assembly GCF_029499605.1). Lineage (NCBI taxonomy): Eukaryota > Metazoa > Chordata > Amphibia > Anura > Hylidae > Hyla > Hyla sarda. Next base: position 16,137,002 of record NC_079199.1, read on the forward strand.
TGTGATCGCTTTTTTTTTTTCAATTAAATTTGGGAATTGCAGTAAGTCACTAACTACAACTCCCAGCATGCCCTGATACAGCCTGTGGCTCAGCAGCTGCCCCAAACGAAAACTACAACTCCCAGCATGTTGGACTAGTATATAGTAGTATATAGTATAGGTCAGTGTTTCCCAACCAGGGGTGCCTCCAGCTGTTCCAAAACTACAGCTCCCAACATGTTGGACTATATAGTAGTATATAGTATAGGTTAGTGTTTCCCAACCAGGGGTGCCTCCAGCTGTTCCAAAACTACAGCTCCCAACATGTTGGACTATATAGTAGTATATAGTATAGATTAGTGTTTCCCAACCAGGGGTGCCTCCAGCTGTTGCAAAACTACAACTCCCAGCATGTTGGACTATATAGTAGTATATAGCATAGGTCAGTGTTTCCCAATCAGGGGTGCCTCCAGCTGTTGCAAAACTACAACTCCCAGCATGTTGGACTATATAGTAGTATATATAGTATAGGTCAGTGTTTCCCAATCAGGGGTGCCTCCAGCTGTTGCAAAACTACAACTCCCAGCATGCCGGGACAGCCGTTATGTTTTAGATGAGCCATATTACATTATTTCTGTGATAGTTCTTCCATTCACTATACTAATAATTTCACATATCCATTTGCTCTGTGATGGAGACTTGGGTCCCCATTCTTGTGACCGGTTAGAGTTTACACCTCTTTCAAGGGTGTTTTTCTAGAAGCCCATCTGGATTTTACCCTTTAATCCCTGTACAGGGATCTGGACTTCGCTGCCCGGCATTTAAAGGGGTATTCCATGAAAAAAACTTTTATATATATACAGTGGTCCCTCAACATACGATGGTAATCCGTTCCAAACGGACCATCATTTGTTGAAACCATCGCATGTTGAGGGATCCGTGCAATGTAAAGTATAGGACAGTGGTCTACAACCTGCGGACCTCCAGATGTTGCAAAACTACAACACCCAGCATGCCCGGACAGCCAACGGCTGTCCGGGCATGCTGGGAGTTGTAGTTTTGCAACATCTGGAGGTCCGCAGGTTGAAGATAAGATGTCTAAGCACCGGAGTACCCCTTTAATTATCAGTCTCTCCCCTGCTCCCCCTTCTTCTCATCCTTATCTATTAAAGGGGTACTCCGGTGAAAACCTTTTTTCTTTTAAATCAACTGGTGCCAGAAAGTTAAACAGATTTGTAAATCCCTTCTATTAAAAAATCTTAATCCTTCCTGTACTTATTAGCTGCTGAATACTACAGAGGAAATTCTTTTCTTTTTGGAATTCTCTCTGATGACATCACGAGCACAGTGCTCTTTGCTGACGTCATTATAATAATAATAATAATAATAACTCTTTATTTATTATTGTCCTTAGTGGGATTTGAACCCAAGGCCCCAGAGCTGCAAGGCAGCAGTGCTAACTAGTGTTGAGCGGCATAGGCCATATTCGAATTCGCGAATATTCGTGAATATATGGACGAATATTCGTCATATATTCGCGAATATTCGCATATTCGTAATATTCTCATTTATTTTCGCATAAGCGAAAAATTTGCGACTGCGAAAATTAACATATGCGAAAATTTGCATATACACAATTAGAATAAACGTAAATTCGCATATGCGAAAAGTAGCATATGCTAATTTTCGCATATGCGAAAATGCGCGCACCAGTCTCACACAGTAGTATTAGAGCCTTCTTTACACCACACAAGCTGGAAGCAGAGAGGGATGATCACTGTGATGTGTACTGTGAAAAATTAAAAAATTAAGAAAAAAAAAACAAATATTCGTAATTACGAATATATAGTGCTATATTCGCGAATATTCGCGAATTCGCGAATATGCAATATTCGCGATTAAAATTTGCATTGCGAATATTCGCGAGCAACACTAGTGCTAACCACTGAGCCACCATGCTGCCCTTAGGATACATCTGCTATGCACGGTTGCTAAAATGGACAGAGATGTCAGCAGAGAGCACTGTGCTCGTGATGTCATCAGTGTTACAAAAAGAAAGGAATTTCCTCTGTAGCATTCAGCAGCTAATAAGTACTGGAAGGATTAAGATTTTTTAATAGAAGTAATTTACAAATATGTTTAACTTTCTGGCACCAGTTGATTTAAAAGAAAAAAGTTTTTCACCGGAGTACCCCTTTAAGTCTATGTTCCTATAGCTGGACAATTTATTGCCCATCTTAGTTGCCGGTAGCACAATGGAGCTCATGGCGAGGGTTCAGTGAGCTAAAATAGCGGAGTAGGGTCCCCTTACCTGCCTCCGATCGCCGATCCAATGATGCAGCTTTGTATAGCGAGGCTGTGTCAGTGGATCCCCAATCGCACTCTGTAATGTTATGCCATAGGCATAGCATTATACAATAAATGCAATCAAATGATTGTAAAAAGTGTAAAATAAAAAAAGTCTATTAAATAATATAAAACCTCTCCCCTAATAACAAATCATATAACCCTTATTTTTTTATTTTACAAAAAATTTATAATAAAAAAGTACATATTTAGTATAGCCACATGTGTAAGTGTCCAAACTTTTAAAATATAATGTTTATAAACTTGAACAGTAAACAGCACAAACATAAAATAAAAAAATACAGATTTTTTAAGTCACATCATATATTAAAAAAGTTAATTAAAAGTGATCAAAAAGTCCCAAGGATCCCTGTGCTGCACGGCATACGTGCTCCCTGATTGTTCTGGGTAGTTAGTGGTTCCATAGTAGTGCTCTCCCCTACACTCCCCTACCTTGCCATATTTATTAAGGTTTTCACAGAAAATGTAGTGGATTTATGCTGAGGAAAACCCAACAGAAAAAAAAAAAAGCAAAATGTAGGGAAACCATAGTAAATACCATAGAAAAAATTGTAGGGAATTAAAACCCACAAAGAGAACTACACTCCACTCTTAGTAAATCAGGGCCAATGTATCATTTTTACCATAAAGTACAGTGGGTAAAAAGTAAAAAAAAAAAAAAAAAATGGCAGTTTTCTTATACACTGCTTAAAAAAATAAAAGGAACACTAAGATAACACATCCTAGATCTGAATGAATGAACTAATGGTATGAAATACTTTCGTCTTTACATAGTTGAATGCGCTGACAACAAAATCACACAAAAATTATCAATGGAAATCAAATGTATCAACCCATGGAGGTCTGGATATGGAGTCACCCTCAAAATCACAGTGGAAAACCCCACTACAGGCTGATCCAACTTTATGTAATGTCCTTATAACAAGTCACAATGAGGCTCAGTATTGTATGTGGCCTCCACGTGCCCATATGACCTCCCTACAATGCCTGCGCATGCTCCTGATGAGGTGGGGGATGTCCTCCCAGACCTGGACTAAAGCATCCGCCAACTCCTGGACAGTCTGTGGTGGATGGAGCAAGATGTCCCAGATGTGCTCAATCGGATTCAGGGGAACGGGCGGCCAGTCCATAACATCAATGCCTTCCTCTTGTAGGAACTGCTGACACACTCCAGCCACATGAGGTCTAGCATTGTTTGTATTAGGAGGAACCCAGGGCCCACCGCACCAGCATATGGTCTCACAAGGGGTCTGAGGATCTCATCTCGGTACCTAATGGCAGTCAGGCTACCTCTGGCAAGTACATGGAGGGCTGTGCGGCCCCCCAAAGAAATACCACCCCACACCATTACTGACCCACCACCAAACCAGTCATGCTGGAGGATGTTGCAGGCAGCAGAACGTTCTCCATGGAGTCTCCAGACTCTGTCACGTCTGTCACATGTGCTCAGTGTGAACCTGCTTTCATCTGTGAAGAGCACAGGGCGCCAGTGGCGAATTTGCCAATTTTGGTGTTCTCTGGCAAATGCCCAACGTCCTGCACGGTGTTGGGCTGTAAGCACAACCCCCACCTGTGGACGTCGGGCCCTCATGCCACCCTCATGGAGTCTGTTTCTGACCGTTTGAGTGGACACATGGACATTTGTGGCCTGCTGGAGGTCATTTTGCAGGGCTCTGGCAGTGCTCCTCCTGTTCCTAATTGCACAAAGGTGGAGGTAGCGGTCCTGCTGCTGGGTTGTTGCCCTCCTATGGCCTCCTCCACATCTCCTGATGAACTGGCCTGTCTACTGGTAGCGCCTCCATGCTCTGGACACTACGCTGACAGACACAGCAAACCTTCTTGCCACAGCTCGCATTGATGTGAGGTGTCTTGCTAATTGCCCATAATTTCCACCTGTTGTCTGTTCCATTTGCACAACAGCATGAGAAATTGATTGTCAATCAGTGTTGCTTCCTGAGTGGACAGACCCTCCAGCGCTTCCGGACAAGAAACAGGTGGGTGCCGCATGCTATATTGCGGGGGTCCCCAGCGGCGGGACCCCCGCGATCAGACATCTTATCCCCTATCCTTTGGATAGGGGATAAGATGTCTAGGGGTGGAGTACCTCTTTAATGGGTTAATCACATCACATTCCAGTAAGCAACCAAAAATTCATATTAATACCAAAATGGTACTGATAACCACTACAGATCTTGGCAGAAAAAATGAGCCCCCATAGAGCCCGTATGCGGAAAATAGCAATTAAAAAAAAAAAATATATATATATATATATATATATATATATATATATATAGAACTTGAAGCGGTAGGCAGCACTTCCGATAGAATAAATATGGTGCAAGCAGTCTAGGGACCCTGGTCTTGGGTCCAATTCATACAAAGCAAAAAGGATGACCGCAGCACTCAATAGTAGTGAAAAAATCAAAAAAGTGGCTTTATTCCAAAAGCAAACAGCAGCAACGTTTCGGTGTTCTCACAACACCATTCTCAAGCTGGAGAATGGTATTGTGAGAACACCGAAACGTCGCTGCTGTTTGCTTTTGGAATAAAGCCATTTTTTGATTTTTTCACTACTATTGAGTGCTGCGGTCATCCTTTCTGCTTTATATATATATATATATATATATATATATATATATATATATATATATAGTTTTAAAAAATATTCAATTCTCAGTAAAACATGATGGAAACAATAAAAAATGTGTATTGTTGTCATCTCCCCGACCTAAAGAATAGAGAAAACATGTTAGTTTAACCGCACAGTGAGCAATTTGCAAAATTGCATTATGTTTTTCAATTTCTCCTCGCAAACGTTTTTTTGATGTTATCGAAAAAATGAAGAAAATTATTACAAAGTACAATTGATTCTGCGGGGGGGGGGGGGGGGGGGGTGGGGGGGGTGGGGGGGGAACAGGCCCTTATAAAAAAAATAAAGAGCTCTGGCTATTAACCCTGTACATCATGGGTCAGGTAAGGGGAACATTGCGCAGGCCCGTGTCTGTGAGTCAGATCTGCATTATAACCGGCAGATGTCTGGTAATCCCTGGTGTCTAGTGGTCCCATCATCAAAAAATTTGTAAAGAAAAAATTTCAATTAAAAAAAAGAAAGAAAGAAAAGTAAAGAAAATGTTTTTCAAAATATAAAAAATCTCCCCTAAAATTTTAAACATAATCCTTTTTCCATTTTCTCACAGAAAGATAATCCTGCAAAAGCAGTTATGCAGAATGGACCCAGTGGAAAATCAGTATTGACAAGGGGGGGGGGGGGGGGTACAAGTCACTTAAAACTTAACATTTAATTCAAGTTATTAAAGGGGTACTCCAGGGAAGTTAAGAAAGATAAAAATGTCCCAAAACCACCACAATACCTGTTCTGTAGTTATTCATGTGGTTTTGGCAGCTCCTTTGACCCCTGATGTCTCCTAAATACCTTTTCCTTGTTTGCAGCACAGACTACAACTCCCAGAAGTCAGTGCAGCTCTGCGTAATGGCTGCAGCCAACTGCTCTCACTATCTGTGTGCATGCTTACACTGCAGCTCACACACGCTGTACAAGTCTTTTCTTTCAGACTATCCTTCCTCCAGCAATAAATCATGTTGTGTTCTGAATAGCAGAAGTCAGAGATATTCAGCAGAAAAACAGCAGCCATGTGCTCAGTTGTGACTTAGGCTGCGTTCACACGGCTGTCTAGACCCGTCCTGTTCTTCTCCCGTCAAAAATAAAAACGGACTTTTAAAAAAAAAAAAAAAAAAAAAAAGGACAACAACGGATTCAAACGGATGCTATCCGTTTGCATCCGTTATTGTTCAGTTAATAAACCCCCCAAAAATTTTTTTTTGTTCTGAGCATGCTCAGAAGCAAAAAGGGATTAAGAAAAACGGATTGAAAAAACGGCATTAAAGGCTCATCCGTTTTCCATAGACGTCAATGTTAAATTTACTGTTTTTAATCCGTTTACAGCCTGCAAGAACGGAACCGAAACGGGGATTAACCTCTTCAGGACGCCGGGCGTATGCATACGCCCTGCATCCCGAGTCCTTAAGGACGTGGGGCGGATGCATACGCCCGTGGGAATTCTGGTCCCCGCCGCTAGCCGGTTGGGGAACGGACCGGGATGCCTGCTGAAATCATTCAACAGGCACCCCGGCACATCGCCCAAGGGGGTCCTGAGACCCCCCCCCCATGTCGGCGACCACAGAAAATCGGATGTCAATTCAGACATGCGATTTTCTGCTATTCCGGGCTATTATCGAGTCTCTGGTGACCCGATCACCTGGAAAATAGCGATGATCGGAGGTGTCAGTGACAGCCCCGATCATCCTGAGGGCTAGGAGTGAGGTCGCAGTGCTGCAATCTCCTCCTATCCCCTACCATTGGTCAGAACTGATTCTGACCAATGGCAGAGCAGGACAGTGGTTTGCCATGGCAACCCCCGTTCTGCACACCCCTGGATGTCGAGGGGAACATGGGGAGAAGATGGAGGCCGGTACCTGGAGGAGAAGATGCCTGGGAACCGCTGATCTTCACTGGAGACTGCAAAGATCCTGGCTCAGGTAGGGAAAAGATGGGGGGGGGGGGGGGGGATGAAAGTGAAAGTAAAGTGATCTTTACTGTGGCAACCACTAGGAAGGCCAAACTGCAACTCTCAGCATGCCCAGACAGCCTTTGGCCAAAGGCTGTCTGGGCATGCTGGGAGTTGCAGTTTTGCAACATCTGGAGGGTCACAGTTTGGAGACCACTGTTACAGTGGTGCCCAAACAGTAGCCCTCCAGATGTTTCCAAACTGCAACTCTCAGCATACCTAGACTGCCCAGGCGTGCTGGGAGTTGTAGTTCTGTAACATCTGTCCCTTCAGATTTAGCAATTTTCATGAAATTTTGGAAAATTGCTGTTCTACTTTGAAGCCCTCTAATTTTTTCAAAAAGCAAAAATATGTCCATTTTATTATTTATTTATTTTCCTTACAAGTAGAGAGCTTCAAAGTTAGAAAAATGCTACATTTTCAAAATTTTCATGAAATTTGGGGATTTTTCACCAAAAAAGGATGCAAGTAACGCCGAAATTTACCCCCAAAATAAAGTAGAATATTTCGCGAAAAAGAATCTCAGAATCAGAATATTCAGTAAAAGCGTTTTCGAGTTATTAATTCGTAAAGCGACGGTGGTCAGAATTGCGAAAAAGGGCTCAGTCCTTAAGGTGAAAAAGGGTTGCGTCCTTAAGGGGTTAAAAAAAATGGGGACCTGTAATGTCTGTTTATTTGTTTTTGCATTTTTCTGTTTAGGTGTGTATTGTTCAGAGCATAGGGAATGGTTAAAGGGGTACTCCGGTGAAAACCTTTTTTCTTTTAAATCAACTGGTGGCAGAAAGTTAAACATATTTGTAAATTACTTCTATTAAAAAATCTTAATCCTTCCAGTACTTATTAGCTGCTGAATGCTACAGAGGAAATTCCTTTCTTTTTGGAACACTGATGACATCACGAGCACAGTGCTCTCTGCTGACATCTCTGTCCATTTTAGCAACCATACATAGCAGATGTATGCTAAGGGCAGCATGGTGGCTCAGTGGTTAGCACTGCTGCCTTGCAGTGCTGGGGACTTGGGTTCAAATCCCACTAAGGACAACAATAAATAAAACGTTATTATTATTATAATAATGTCAGCAGAGAGAACTGTGCTCGCGATGTCATCAGAGAGCATTCCAAAAAGAAAAGAATTTCCTCTGTAGTATTCAGCAGCTAATAAGTACAGGAAGAGGATTAAGATTTTTTAATAGAAGTAATTTACAAATATGTTTAACTTTCTGCCACCAGTTGATTTAAAAGAAAAAAGGTTTTCACCGGAGTACCCCTTTAATGAGCAAAAACAAAAAAACAAAAGCACAAAAATGAAAAATCGCTGCCAAAATGGGCCTGGTCACGAAGTGGTGGAATCAGTATTCCCCAACCAGGGTGCCTCCAGCTGTTGCAAAACTACAACTCCCAGCATGCCCGGACAGCCAACGGCTGTCCGGGCATGCTGGGAGTTGTAGTTTTGCAACAGCTGGAGGCATCCTGGTTGGGAAACCCTAGGTTCACTACTTCTGGTTGGAAATGAAGTCAACTACATAGAAGAGGAGATCCCACAATCCCTTGCGCCTCCAGCCTGTGGGGAAGTCACATGACTACCCAGCGCCTCACACACTCCCGCGCACACTCCTGCTGTCTATCACCCGCTCCTATAGCAACAGCTGCACAGGCGCCGCCCCTGGTCACGTGGCCCGCTGCCCCGCCACCGCCTTGGACGCCGGGAGTTGTAGTGTTTCTGTGGCGCGGCCTCCATTACAGATCATTACAGATCGCTTCTGTGTGTGTTTTTTTCTGGGCGGGGCCGTCCTGACCTGGAAGTGACGCGCTCTCTCTCCGCTGTGTTTGGGTTGTGACAGGAGAGGAGAGCTTGTGTGTGTTCTGCTGCCTCCGGGTGACACAGGTAAGGGACGGGGTGCCCGGGTCAGCGGGGTGGAGGATGACGGGGGTGGTAGTGGGGAGGATGAGGGTCAGGGATGTGCGCCAGAAAAGGGACAGCTGCCACCCATGATGGGAGATGCCAGGGAGGAGTGGGCGTACACCACAGGCCTCATTTATCAGAGCTGTTGCCCATAGCAACCAGTCAGACCTCAGTTATCATAATAGGTCAGGAAATGAAAGCTGAGCCCTGATTGGTTGTCTGTTGCTAATAGCAACCTATGAGAACTAAAATTATTTCATAGTAGCATAAGAAATAAGGGGGGAGGAAAAGTTGCCCATAGCAACCAATCAGGTTGCTTCTTTCATTTTGCAGAGGCCTTGTTAAAAATGAAAGAAGCGATCTGATTGGTTGCTATGGGCAACTTTTCCTCTTGACAGGTTTTGATAAATCTCCCCCTAAATGCTTAGCTCTGGTTGCCTGTTGCTAATAGCAACCAATCAAAGTCCATAGCAACATAAGAAAAATAAAAGCTGAGCCCTGATTGGTTGCTATTAGCAACAGGCAACCAATCAGTCCATTAAGTCAAAGAAGAATAAATAATAAAAACTCAGTCCTGATTGGTTGTCTGTTGCTAATAGCAACTCATCAGAGCCTATTAATCCATAGCAACATAAGAAATAAAAACTGAGCCCTGATTATTTTTCTGTTGCTAATAGCAACCAATTAGAGTCCAGTGTAACATAAATAGAAGCTAGGCTCTGATTGGTTGTCGGTTATTGCACCCAATGACAGTTTTTTGCTTTTGTTTTTACTTCTAGAATAGGTTATACCTAATAGTGTTGAGCGCGAATATTCGAAATGAGAAGTTTTACAGCGAATAGCGGCACTTCGAGATTTTGCGAATATTTAAAATATAGTGATATAGATTCGTAATGACGAATTTTTTATTTATTTTATTATGCGAATATCGGCACTTCCAGATTGGACACTGATCCCTCCCTCCTTTTAGGTGAAATATATAATCGTGTACTATGCGAATTTCATTATGAATTTTCGCACGGAGAAAAAAAAACAAAAAAAAAACGAACATAGCAAATATGCGTATTTCGCGTACATAGGACGAATATTCGTCCACATATTTGTGAAATATTGCAAATTCCAAAATGGCCCCTGACGCTCATCACTAATAACTAAGCTCCAACTGGTTGCTATGGGCAGCAAAGACAGTCTTAGGGCTTGTTTTCACTAGTGCAGTGTTTCCCAACCAGGGGGCCTCCAGCTGTTGCAAAACTACAACTCCCAGCATGCCCGGACAGCCAACGGTAGTTTTGCCACAGCTGGAGGCACCCTGGTTGGGAAACACTGCACTATGGGATTTCCGACTAGAATATATTTCGTTCTGCAGCGGGCCCTTCGGAGCTAGGATGTTGGCTGTCCGGGCATGCTGGGAGTTGTAGGTTTGCAACAGCTGGAGGCACCCCTGGTTGGGAAACACTGACCTATACTATATACTACTATATATTAGTGCTGGGCGGTATACCGGTATGAACCGGATACCGTTTTTTTTTTTTCTCCCACGGTATGGATTTTTGCCCATACCGCTATCCCGGTCGGGCCCCTCCCCCACCCTCCGAGTCAATAAAAAAAATTAAACTTACCTGTAATGGGGGTGGTCTGGGCCATCCATCCTTCCTGTAGTGTCCGGCAGCATTCCGGGTGGAGGGTGAACCGGTCCAGGCTGTCCTTCTCCGGGGGTCCTCTTCTCCACTCCGGGCAGGCTCCGGCCTAGTACGCTGCATAGACGCCGTCTACGTCAGGTGCGTCGCTGCGCACGGACGTCACTGCGCAGCGGCGTCTATGCAGCGTTACTAGGCCGGAGCCTGCCCGGAGTGGAGAAGAGGACCCCCGGAGAAGGACAGCCCGGACCGGTTCACCCTCCACCCGGAATGCCACCGGACACTACAGGAAGGATGGATGGCCCGGCTCACCCTCCCCGGACGGTCCCTGCAGCAACTGGGAAGGTGAGTCAGGGTTCTGGGATGGACAGGGGTCTGTATAATATACTATATCTACAGTAGGCCCTCCAGCTTTTGCAAAACTACAACTCCCAGCATGCCCGGACAGCCAACGGCTGTCCGGGCATGCTGGGAGTTGTAATTTTGCAACAGCTGGAGGCACCCTGGTTGGGAAACACTGACCTATACTATATACTACTATATAGTCCAACATGCTGGGAGTGGTTGTTTTGCAACAGCTGGAGGCACCCTGGTTGGGAAACGCCGCACTATGGGGTTTCTGACAGGAATATATACCGTTCTGCAGCGGCCCCTCCGAAATCCTTTGGAGCTAGGACATGCACTGCCACCATTGACGACAATTCCCTCAAATTCGGCTGGAACTTGGTGCTGCAGAATCCTATTGAAGACAATAGGAGGCGGCTGTAGTGGAATTACGTAGTGTGAACAGGCACTTAGAGCTCATTCACACTGAGGACATTTTCCTCGCTGACTTCCTCTGTGGGTCTGCAATCTTCTGCACAGAACAGAAATGATCGGGAATCGGCACTTATGTCTGCGGCTATTTGGCGCGGACGTAACGCCATTCCATTTATAAGAGGGACTTCTCAGGCAGATTCTGCCAGAAGATTAAATGCGGTAAATATTTTACCCAAATTCAGACTTGCGACAAACGTTCTGTCACAGAAATTTCTAAAGTACAAACTGAGCGTGGCAAAAATCCATTGAAATCAATGGGAGCGTGCGCTGGAAGGTGGAACCCACACGGATATTTTCGTAGTGTGAACGAGCTTTAGGCACACAAAGTACAAGTCTTATTTTTGTATTTTTACAAAAAAAAAATAAGGGCATATTTTGGCAAAGTAAAGTGGCTATGAAAAAGCTGCCATCAGTGCACACAATGGGGGAGATTTATCAAAACCTGTGCAGAGGAAGTGGTGCAGTTGCCCATAGCAACCAATCAGATTGCTTCTTTCATTTTCCACAGGCCTCTTTAGAGGCCTGTGGAAAATGAAAGAAGCAATCTGATTGGTTGCTATGGGCAACTGCACCACTCTTCCTCTGCACAGGTTTTGATAAATCTCCCCCAATGTATATAACAAAAAAATAAATAAAACGCTAAAATGCTAAAACGTGTGAGTTCATTACTTGCATCCATTAGTAAGAAATAACGTCCGGAGTAACAAAATCGAACTGCAAATCGGAAAAGAAATCACACAAAATGTGTAACAACCGGTAGTGCTGGGCAGTATGACCAAAAATGTGTATCAAACTTATGGCGGTTCCACGGTATTTGACGGTATTTTTTAAATTTTTTTCACTCATTTTCTCCTCGAATGAATTATCAGCTGCAGTGCGCTGGGGAACTAATCATATATGACCCGCGGGCGCTGCTCTGCTCCCCCCCCCCCCCCTTTCAACCCAATGAACTATCAGCTGCAGCGCTGTCCCCACATCGGGGGACTAATCATGTTACCCGCAGGGGCTGCTCTCCTTCTCCTCTGAGCCGCGGGCACTGGAAATGAATGAGTTGTGAGCCGCGGGCGCAGGACGGAGAACGGAAGCAGTCACCTCCCCCTGCAAGCGTTGAAAGCCAGTGGGCCGCGAGCGCTGCAGAACTTCTGATCAGAAGTTCTGCAGCGCACGTGACCCACTGGCTATCAGTGCTTGCAGGGGGAGGTGACTGCTTCCGTTCTCCGTCCTGCGCCCGCGGCTCACAACTCATTCATTTCCAGTGCCCGCGGCTCAGAGGAGAAGGAGAGCAGCCCCTGCGGGTAACATGATTAGTCCCCCGATGTGGGGACAGCGCTGCAGCTGATAATTCATTCAATGTGGGGGGGGGGGGGGGCGACTGGTATTGCGGTATAGGGAAAAATTCATATCGTACAGAGAAAACACACCGGTATTCGGTATGAACCGGTATATTGCCCAGCACTTACAACCGGTAGAAAAACCTCTCTATTATTATTATTATTATTATTATTATTAATTTTTTTAGTTTTTTTAAAGCAGTTGTCAGCAGGATTAACTCCCTAAGGGTACGTTCACACATACAGTATTCTGCGCAGATTTGATGCACAGGATTTTCTGTGTAAACTAAATGACTGAGCACATCTTCGAATATTCAGTTACAAATCCTGTGCATCAAATCTGCGCAGGATCCTGTACATGTAAATAGACCCTTATGCTACATTCAGACTAGCGGATCCACACCGTATTTTACGCTGTGGATCCGCTGCCGAAAGATCACTACAGGGTGCCTTTTAAATGTGCCTGCTTGGAGCAGCATTACGCTGCTATGAGCAGTCACACTGCTGTGATGTGCGAGTCGCCGCGTATGCGCAGTTTACTCGCACCCATTGTGGCCGCTCCATGAGCTAGGCCGAGAGCAGCCGTGATGTGCGAGTATACTGCGCGGTGATTCCCACATCGAAGTGTGTCTGCTCGTAGCAGCGTATTGCCGCTCCGAGCAGGCACATCTAAAGGCACCCTGTACTTCAGCGGATCTGCAGCGTAAAATACACTGTGGATCCGCTCGCCCTTAGGGTACGTTCACACGTACAAGATCTGCTGCATGTTTTCTGCAGCTGATATTGCTACCCATTGAAGTTAATATGCAGCAAAATCAGCTGCACAAAATATGCAGCAGATCCTGTACGTGTGACTGTACGCTTAGGGTGTGTTTCTGCTGCAGCATTACTTCAGCGGATTTTGCCTCCCGTTGACTTCAGTGGGCAGAAAAATCTGCTGAAGCAGATCAGCAGAAAATATGCACATGTGAATGCACACTAAGGGCTCGTTCACACGAGCTGATTCCTTTTCAAACCCGCAGCGGATCTCCTGCTGCAAATTTGAAAAAGGGGGTGGCTACCATGTAGTGCTGGGCGGTACACCGGTACATACCGAATACCGACATTTTTTTCCTGCACGATATGAATTTTTCCCAAACCGCTATAGTGGATGGACCCTCCCCCCCCCCCTTGAATGGATGAATTATCAGCTGCAGCGAGCTTTCCCCCACATCGGGGAACTAATTATATGTGACCCGCGAGCGCTGCCTCCCCCCCCCTTCCCACACAGATAATTATCAGCCGCTGCACTGTACTGTACTATCCTTGTGCCCGGGCTGCAAAATTAAACAAAATAAACTTTATCTCACCTTCCTACGTTCCCCCGTTGCTCCGGTACCAGTTGTCCCACCTCGGCCGGTGATAGGCTGAGTGCATTGTCATGTAAGGAGCTAGCCGGCCTCTTACATGACAATGCGCTCAGCTCATCACCGGCCGAGGTGGGCCAACATTGCTGCAGATTTTCCAAAGGTAATCCGCCTGTGTGAACGAGCCCTAAGGCAGTGCTTTCCAATAAGGGTGCCTCCAGCTGTTGCAAAAGCATGCTGGGAGTTGTAGTTTAGTACCAGCAGGACTCACAATGATTGGGAAACACTGGCCGAGCCCAGGTATATGTATAGAGGGATCAGGAAACATATATTGGCCCTCATTTACTAAGAGTAGAGTGTAGTTTTGTTTGTGGGTTTTTGTTTTTGACAGGTATGTCTCCACGGTATTTACTATTGTATCTTGAAATTGGCGGCTTTTCCCTACTTTTTGCTTTCAAATATGTAGTTTTTTTTTGTAATTTTTTTTTTTTTTTTAAGAGACACGGCCCTTTTCCCTGATGCTCACTCCCCTTTGTAGGGTTTTCTGAGTAAAGTGAAGAGTTCGGCCCTTTTCACACTACAGGTATCACCTGTAAAAACTTCTGTTTTTACTCCCGGCAAAAAGTCCTGAAAACGGCCGGCAAAAAGTCCCATTCGTGTCAATGGGATTTTTTGAACATTCTTTTGCATCAGACATGTCCGTTTTTACTTATGTCAGTTATTTTTGCCGACACTAAATTTTGGTCCAGCTAAAATAATGGGGGGAAAAAACGGCCGTTAAAATTTAACATTGAAGTCTATGGGAAACCGGATGTTAGAAAAAAACATCCGCTACCATCAGTTATTGTCAGGTTTGTCAACATCCGTTTTTTTGTACTGAGCATGCTCAGTACAGCTTTACAAAAAAGGGTTGAAAACCTGATAAAAAAGCAAAAAAACAAAACAAAAAACTGATGTAACTGGTAATAACGGATGAACAGAACAACATCAGGTTTTTTAAGAAAAAAAACATAAAAAAGAACGGATGATGGTCATCAGTTATTATCCGTTTTTTTTTTTTTTTCATCTGTTATTGTAAAATCACGGCAGTAAAAAAAGCAGGATGATACCTCCTGTAGTGTGAAAGTGGCCTTAGTAGGGTTTTTTATTTATTTATTTTTTTTGTCGGAAGTTCTGGCGCACAACACATAAAACCATACAATATCTTCTCGAAAAACCCTTAGTAAATGAAGCGGCAAGGTGTATGGTAGTGTTTCCCAACCGGGGTGCCTCCAGCTGTTGCAAAACTACAACTCCCAGCATGCCCTGTCCGGGCATGCTGGGAGTTGTAGTTTTGCAACAGCTGGAGGCACCCTGGTTGGGAAACAGTGTATGGGAATCCTAAGGCTAGGTTCAGACTACGGAATCTCCGGGCAGAAAATTTCCGCCCAGAGAGTCCGAGTGCAGAAAGCCCTGATTGAATCAGTCGGCGCTAGGACCGTGCGGACACTGCGGTCTCCAATAGACTGCAATGTAGGGATCGACCGATATTGTTTTTTTTAGGGCCGATAATCGGTGGAGGTTAGGGCCGATAGCCGATAACTTATACCGATATTCCGGTATAAGTTATCGGCTATTTATCCCCTCTTGCCACCGCTGCAGATCATTGATTTAAAGCGGGTACTTTAAATCAATGCACTGCAGTGGCTTTTGCGGTGCCATAGACCGCCGCCACCACCCGCTTCTCTCCCCCTACCTGTCAGGGTGGTCCGGGCCATCCATCCTTCGTGTAGTGTCCGGCGGCATTCCGGGTGGAGGGTGAACCGGTCCGGGCTGTCCTTCTCCGGGGGTGCTCTTCTCCACTCCGGGCAGGCTCCGGCCTAGTAACGCAGCATAGACGCCGCTGCGCAGTGACGCCCGTGCGCAGCGACGCACCTGACATCACAGTGTAGCGGCATCTATGCAGCGTACTAGGCCGGAGCCTGCCCGGAGTGGAGAAGAGCACCCCCGGAGAAGAAGGACAGCCCGGACCGGTTCACCCTCCACCCGGAATGCCGCCGGACACTACACGAAGGATGGATGGCCCAGACCACCCCCATTACGGGTAAGTTTAAATTTTTTTTTATTGACTCGGAGGGTGGGGGAGGGGCCCGACTGGTATAGCGGTATGGGCAAAAATCCATACCATGGGAGAAAAAAAACTGTATCCAGTTCATACCGGTATACTGCCCACCACTACGGTGGGGGGTGCGACGCGGTGGGTAGGGGGGGCGGTCGCGGTGCGGCGGGTTGGGAGGGGGGGCGTTAGCGGTGCGGGGCATTATCGGCTTATCGGCAATGTAATTGCCGATACCGATAATGCCCAAAATCCTGATAATCGGTCGATCCCTACTGCAATGTGTTCAGCGCGGATTTCCGCCTGAAGAAAGAGCAAATTTCCAAGCGGTTTTTCCGTTCACAAATTCCACTTCACAAATTCCGAAGTGTGAATTTGTGAACGGAAACCCATTCACTACACTATACATTTTAGTAAGCGGAATTTCTGCCTGCAATTTAGAAGCGGAATTGCAGGCGGAGATTCCGTATTCTGAACCTAGCCAAAGGCTACTGAGCAGTGAATCCAGCACCGATCACTTTAAGTAATCCCAGCAATTTACATAACTCTGAAACGGGATCGGTGTAAATGAAGTTTCGGCTCTGCTACATCTGTAGTGATGTGTGGTGCGTGCTGCCCACTTAGCGAGGAACAAAGAGGAAATTCAGATGAATTCTAAAAGGAGACGAGTAGGGGTAAGACATAGGAAGTGAGTGCGGTTTATAAACTCTGCATACTGTTCTGCATTTAAAGGAGAACTCCGGCAAAAGTAATATTATATCTTAGATAAGCAGCTGATCGTGGGGGGTCCGAGCGCCGGGACCCTCAGCAATTTCTAGGACGGGACCCAGACTCCGTTAATGAGGAGCGCATGTCGTCTACTGGTAGATGCCCGTCATTCATTTCTATGAGAGTGATTTCTGACTATCGGACTCGGCTCTTTTTGGCACTCCCATAGAAATGAATGCAGCAGCAGCCCACACTCATCACTGAGCGACAGGTCCCGTCCCGGCAATTACGGTAGCTACTTATCCCCTATGGATAGGGGATACGTTTATTTTTGCTGGATTCCTCCTTTAATGTGTGTTTATGCGCATATGTAGACTAGAAATGCTGCATATAATCAAAGGGGTTGCATGACATTTTCATTACTTTACAGGAACAGCGCAGCTCTTTGGTTAAATCTGGTATTGCAGCATTCAGTGGAATGAGGATGGGTTTGTTTCTGGGAAAAGAGACCCTTTTTTTTTTTTTTGCTAATCCCAGACTACCCTTTTCTAAAGCTGATCTCCTCGGCTCCGTTTAGGGCAGAGCTTTCCAAACTTTTCATGTTGGGTACACCCTTTTTATACGTGCATAATTTGGGGACACACCCCTGTAACGCCTATTGCACATACTGTATCACGCTGCACATTCTATGATGCACGACATGATACCGCAGGGATG
Organism: Hyla sarda; assembly: GCF_029499605.1. NCBI lineage: Eukaryota > Metazoa > Chordata > Amphibia > Anura > Hylidae > Hyla > Hyla sarda. The sequence goes on from NC_079199.1 coordinate 16,154,490, forward strand.
TGGAATTCCCATCGCCCGACGCCCGGGACGTGCAGTTCCGGGCAACGGGCAGGTGAATTTTTTTTGCGGCAGCGCTCAGCAGTCTGTATGGATCCCTCAGCTGTTCTCAGTAGCCGGGGGCCGCTGTTAGATGGAAATTTGCAACCCGTGCAGATTTGCGACCGCTCCTCCCCAAATTTCCACCTCAAACTGCCCCTAATAGCCAGCATGCGGTGATTGCCGTGGCTGGCTATTAACCCTTTAGATCAGTGGTCTTCAACCTGCAGACCTTCAGATGTTGCAAAACTACAACTCCCAGCATGCCCGGACAGCCGTTGGCTGACCGGGCATGCTGGGAGTTGTAGTTTTGCAACATCTGGAGGTCCGCAGGTTGGAGACCACTGCTTTAGATCATCGCTGTCAAAGCTGACAGCGGCGTCTAAAGGGACATGTGAATGTGTGAATGCTCCCTGGTGGGCTAGTGAGGTGGATTCCCCCCCCCCCGCAGGGCGATAGCGCGCGGTGGGATCCACTATAGAGGTAGCCGGAGGGCTTACCTCTGCTTCCCTGGTGTCCGTGGCTCTGTCACTGATAGATCCTGGCTGGACTAGGCTCTATCAATCGCAGAGCACACAGATCAGTGAAGTTCAATAGAACTCTATTGATCTGTATGAAGAATCTAATGAATCCTCCTAAAAGTCTAATAAAGTGTAAAAAAAAAATATATATATATATATATAAAATTAAAAAAAAATTAAAAAATTGAATGTTTAAAAGACACACATTAACCCCTTCCATGTTAAAAGTTCAACTCACCCCCTTTTCCTACATAAAAACATGTAAACATATTTAGTATCGCTGCGTGCGTAATTGTACGAACTATTAAAATATAACATTATGTATCCCATACGGTAAATGACGTAAATGTAAAAAAAAATACCAAACCACAGAATTGCAATTTTTATAATATCCCAGAAAAAAAATTAAAAATTTATTAAAAAGTCAGATGAATACCAAAATGGTACCGAAAATTGGCCCGGACAAGTGGATCGTCATGAGGGACAAGTAGATTTTGCTCTGTTTTAGTCCCGTGGACAAGTAGTTTTTTCTTTTTTTTTTTAAATGTCCACACCCCTGTACCAGTATCCAGTGTTAGCATTAGAAATGTGGAAGCCCCCCCAATGTAATTTTATTCAGCCCTTAATCAGCCCCTGTGCTTTTTTTCTCCAATGCCCCTTTATCACCCCCTGTGCCATTTTATCCACCCTTTATTTTCCCCTGTGCCATTTTGTCCTCCCCCATGTGCCACTTCATTCCTCCTACCCCCTTGAACCACATAATTTCCCCTCCCTTGATCCTCCCCTGCGCCATTTTGCTCCCCCCGCCGTGTGCACATGTATTCTCAGTAGGAGGATGAGATTAAGCCTCTGACACTGTCTCTTCACCCCTGTAAACAAAAGGATCAGACATGTTGAAATCCATCCTGAGTGATGAATTTAATTATTTCTGATCCTTTTGTTTACAGGGGTGAAGAGACAGTCAGGATGGTTTGGGCACCCACATTAGCCGGTCGGCTGGCTTTGCTGAAACTGGTGGGTTTGGCGCAGCTAGTTTAGGGATTTTTTTCCTGCCACAGCAATGCATTTTATTGCAGATGCTGGAGAAATTCTGCAGCAGAGGTTGACTTCCTGTAGATTTAAAATCTGTACCGCACATCCGTTTCCGTGTGGATTTTTTTCTGCGTCATGTAGATAAAATGTGTTTATAAATCTCATTCACTTTGTTTTGGATATAAATATTGCAGATTTTCCTCCCTTTGTTAACATGGTCTTAAAGGGTACCTGTAAAAAGCTTTTGACATATACACATCCTTGGGCATTTCAGAGAAATCCTAGTTTAAATGGGCGCTCTCATTAAAACTAATATTTTGCTATTGCACTCCTTATGGTAAATAAAAAAAATTTCGAATATACTTTGGTTAAAAAAAATGAAGTTTTCTATGTTTTATTTGTACTTAAAAAAGCTCAAGAGCACATTTTCCCCCATCTCAGACACAGATTTAGGACCAAAGCCCAAACACAGGAAGTGCAGCCTGGAGTGCTGAGGGGGGTGTCCAACCAACAGCATATGGCAGTTAAGTGTGAGAGGAGCTATGATTGGATGAGGCTGGACACCCCCCCCCCCCCCATCAGCACTCCAGGCTGCACTTTCTGTGTTTGGCCCTTGGTCCTAAGTCTGTGTATAAGATGGGGGTAAATTTGCTCTTGATCTTTTTTTTAAGCACAAATAAAACATTGAAAACTTAATTTTTTTTTAAACTAAGTATATTAGAAATATTTTTTATTTACCATAAGGAGTGCAATAGCAAAAATCTATTTTAAGGAGAGTTACCCTTTAAAGGAAATCTGTCATCGGTATCACCCGCACTAACCTATCATACAGGCTTATAGTGCGGCTGATACTGATTTTAAAATGATACATATGGCGTCCCAAACCGTCCCTCCGTTCCGCCGTAATTAATCTTTTTCTGTATATGCAAATGAGTTGCTTGGGGCATGGGTGGAGCTATGAACCCTGCTGACGTCATCTTTGTTGAAAGCCGATCCGGTGTACCCAGGAAACGGTGCATGCGCAGTACAGGCCAAGCAAGCCGGGAGGGGAATTCTAAATATGGAGGAAACGGGGCGCAGATGACATCACGGTGCCCGGAGCACTATGATTCAGAGTAGTGTATTAGAGTAGATCAAAGGGTATCAAAGTAGATCATCATGTTCCTGGACCCTGTTTCATGCTGCCCGCGGTTTGGGCAGCATAAAAAGCTGGTAGATTTCCTTTAAATGACGGCAAGGAGAGCAAGAGAACTATAGATAATGGAAAGTATATTTTGCTATATAAAGAATAACTTCTTTGCTTAAATTATAATAACGCTTTAATGAATGTCTACTTCCCGGGTAACCTAGTTAAAGGGGTACTCTGCTGCTCAGCGTTTGGCACAAACTGTTCCGAAAGCTCGAGCCGGCGCCAGGAGCTGGTGACGTCATAGCCCTGCCCTCTCGTAACGTCAGGTTCCGCCCCCTCAATGCAAGTCTATGGGAGGGGGCGTGACAGCGTCACGCCCCCTCCCATAGACTTGCATTGAGGGGGCGGGGTGTGATGTCACAAGGGGGCGGAGTTATGATGTAACGAGCTCCCGGCTCCAGCGTTCGGAACAGTTTGTTCCAAACACTGAGCAGTGGAGTACCCCTTTAACATAAAGAAGTGTGAAGCACCTGACAATGTGATCTGTTTTGCTTGTGTTTTCAGATGGACCAGTCCTCTCAGTCCTACATGCTTGCCAACATTACCCACTTGCACTCAGAACAGCTTCTGCAGGGCCTGAACCTCCTCCGCCAGCACCACGAGCTCTGCGATATTGTCCTCCAGGTGGGTGATGTCAAGATACACGCCCATAAAGTGGTGCTCGCCAGCATCAGCCCTTATTTTAAAGCCATGTTTACAGGAAACCTTTTGGAGAAAGAGAATTCGCAGGTGGAGTTCCAGTGTGTCGACGAGGCCGCCCTCCAGGCCATCATAGAGTACGCCTACACCGGAACCGTCTTCATCTCCCAGGAAACGGTGGAATCCCTTCTTCCAGCCGCAAACCTCCTGCAGATCAAGCTCGTGCTGAAGGAATGCTGTGCGTTCCTGGAGAGCCAGCTTGACGTGGGCAATTGCATTGGGATCTCCCGTTTCGCCGAAACCTACGGCTGCCATGAACTCTACCTAGCTGCCAACAAGTTCATTTGTCAGAACTTTGAAGACGTTTGTCAGACGGAAGAATTTTTCGAGCTGACAAATTCTGAGCTACACGAAATCGTTTCCAATGACTGTCTGAATGTTGTGAATGAGGAAAGTGTGTTTTATGCCCTCGAAGCCTGGATCAAGTACGACGTGCAGGAGCGCCAGAAGTTCCTCTCGCAGTTGCTCCACTGTGTCCGGTTGCCATTGCTGAGTGTCAAATTTCTTACCCGCCTCTATGAAGCTAACCACCTTATACGCGATGACCACACGTGTAAACACTTACTGAACGAAGCTCTGAAATACCATTTTATGCCTGAACATAGACTTTCCCATCAGACGGTGCTAAAGACACAGCCGCGCTGTGCTCCTAAAGTGCTATGTGCGGTGGGAGGGAAAGCTGGACTGTTCAATTGCCTAGAAAGGTAAGTGACCATGTGTGTCCCATCAATTAAAGGGAACCTGTAAACTGTTTTTTCATATATTTTTAAACTTGATAACTAATACCTTTTCGAAAGGATGGGGGATAAGATGTCTGATTTGGGGGTCCTGCCGCTGGGGACCCCACCAATCTCTCCTGTAGCACCCCTGTTTCTCAGCTGCACAGAGCAAGGTTCGCTCTGTGGCTGACGGGCAATTCAGGGGATAGAGTATCATGACGTCACAGCTCTGCCCCCTCGTGCTGTCATGCTCCGCCCCCTCTTGCCACCCCCTCCCATAGACTTGCATTGAGGGGGTGGGGCGTGATGTCACATGGGGACGGAGCCGTGACGGCACGATACTCCATATTCTGCATCGCCCGTCATCAGCCACAGAGCGAGGAGGCGTGACATCACAGGGGTGCTGCAGGTCAGAAATCTTATCCCCTATCCTTTTGATAGGGGATAAGATGTCTAGGGGCGGAATACCCCTTTAAGCATATCATAGAGTTCTGGGACCCCGCTCACTGCACCTGTGTTATGCTGCCCAAACACTGGGAAGCATTAAAACAGGTGACAGGGTTTCCTTTAAAGGAGAAGTCCACATTATTTTATAAAGATATTGATTCAGAGAATCTAAAATAGAAAATTAGGTTACTTTGTAAGTAGTTTTGATTTAAAATGTTCTGCTTTGTGTCTACATCTCATGGTAACAGACTACAAACATACCATGTGTAGTCTGATCCTGCAGGCATACTCCCTTCCATCCGTCCCCTACTGCTTATTGCCGATTATTGCCAATTCACTGAGGGTATGTTAAAGGGGTTGTCTGGCGAAAGAAACAACCTGTTTATGGTTTTAAAAAGTATAATAAATGAGCTTATTATATAATGTTAATATGCTGCACAGACTTCTCCATATGAGCAGAGCTGTCTCCCTTGTAGCTCTCTGAATGCAGTCTACTCCCCCCTCCTCTCCTCTCTGCTCCGAGAGAGACCATTGATGTGAAGAGGGGGAGCTCATATTACTGATCATTAGATTTTTAAGGCAGAAAAGCATTTCTGTCACAGTAGTTACCTTTAGAACAGTCTCACTGCTGATTTAGCTGAGAAAATGTTCCAGCTGTCTTAATATTTAATGAGCAGGAATATGACCCCACTCCTTACCTGTTCTCGGCACGCTCCAGCCCCCACCTTTCGAGACGAGTGCAAGTGACAGTCCACCTCAGCTGCTGATTGGCTGAGTCGGCCGTCACCTGCGTTCATCTGAGGTTGGGGACGGGAGCGTGCCGGGGACTAGTAAGGAGTGGAGCGCCATACAGGATATTATTGGGGGTCCCAGCAGTCAGACTCCTCCCACGATCAGACACTTATCCCCTATACTGTGGATAGGGAATGAGTTTCAGTTCCCCGGAGTGCCCCCTTTAAATATTCGGCCATCAGTTATTTCACCTAACTCCCCCATAAACGTATGCACTTAACTTCCATAAGCATGCTTGTTTATTTGCATAGGGAAAGTGGAATTAACCACTTCCAGATCCCTCCAGCATCTGCCGATTCTCCCAATGTAATCTTATTAATGAAATGTTAGGCAGCTCCCATCCATTATAGATCGTCCTCCTACGTAAATGATCATACTTACTTAATAAATTAGTAAGAGTTGTGCAAGTTTAAGAGTTGAGTCCTCCTAGAGCTGGGCGGTATGACCAAAAATGTGTATCACGGTATTTTTGTAAGTTATACGCGATTTAACGGTTCATACCGGTGATAGGCTGAGCGCACTGTCATGTAAGAAGCCGGCCAGCTCCTTAGATGACAATGCGCTCAGCCTATCACCGGCCGAGGCGGAACATCGCTGCGGCCGGTGATAGGCTGATGGCTCTGTGACGTTCCCATCCCCAGCGTGAGGCCGGTACCGGAGAAACGGGGGAACATAGGACGATGAGTAAAAGTTTGTGTTTATTTTTGCAGCCCGGGCACAAGGAATTTGTAGTACAGTACAGAGTTCCAGCGCTGGCGGCCCACAACTCGCAGGAGGATGAGGCGCTTGCGGGGGACAACACAGCGCTGGGCTGATAATTCATTGGGGGGAGGGAAGAGAAGCAGAACAGCGCCCGCAGGTCACATATAATTAGTTCCCTGATGTGGGGACAGCATGCTGCGGCTGATAATTCATCCATTTGAGGGGGGGGGAGGGGCCCAACCTGTATTGCGGTATGTGAAGAATTCATATCGTGCAGGAAAAAAATTTGGTACTATGAACTGGTATACCGCCCAGCACTAAGTCCTCCCCACCATAAAGTGATAGGATATCCTTCTATTACAGCGTTTCCCAACCACTGTGCCTCCAACAGTTGCAAAACTACAGCTCCCAGCTTGCCCGGACAACCGAAGGCTGTCCGGGCTTGCTGGGGAGTTGTGGTTTTAGAACAGCGGGAGCCACCCTGGTTGGGAAACGTTGTTCTATTATATAATAATAGGATAATATGTTTGTTGTGTTTTCCTTATTTGAAGCTGCTTTCATTAAAGGGGTACTCTGGTGGAAAACTTTTTTTTAAATGAACTGGTGCCAGAAAGTTAAACAGATTTGTAAATTACTTCTATTTAAAAATCTTAATCCATTTAGTACTTATTAGTAGCTGTATGCTACAGAGGAAATTCTATTCTTTTTGAATTTCTTTTTTTTATCTTGTCCACAGTGCTCTCTGCTGACATCTCTGTCTGTGTCAGGAACTGTCCAGAGCAGCATAGGTTTGCTATGGGGATTTTCTCCTGCTCTGGACAGTTCCTGATATGGGCATCAGGTGTCAGCAGAGAGCACTGTGGACAAGACAAAAAAAATTAAAAAGAAAATAATTTCCTCTGTAGCATACAGCTGCTAATAAGTACTGGAAGGGTAAAGATTTTAAGTCATTTACAAACCTGTTTAACTTTCTGGCACCAGTTGATGTAAAAAAAAAAAAAATTCCACCGGAGTACCCCTTTACTAAACTTTAGCTAATAAAATGTACTTATTCATGTCCGGCTAACGCTCTCTTGTTTCTTCCAGCATGGAGATGTATTTTCCACAGGACGACTCTTGGATTGGCCTGGCCCCCCTGGGGTCCCCCCGGTATGAGTTTGGACTGTGCACTCTTGACCAGAAGGTTTATGTAGTCGGGGGCATCGCCACTCACGTGAGACAGGGCATCAACTACAGGAAGCACGAGAGCTCGGTGGAGTGCTGGGACCCAGTGACCAACACGTGGACGTCTGTGGAGAGAATGAATGAGTGCAGGAGCACCCTCGGGGCAGTGGTCTTAGCGGGAGAACTTTATGCCTTAGGCGGATACGATGGACAGTCATGTTTACAATCTGTTGAAAAATATATACCGAAGGCGAAAGAATGGCAGCTGGTCGCTCCCATGATTAAAACTAGAAGTTGCTTTGCAGGTGCTGTGCTGGATGGTATGATCTATGCTATTGGAGGCTATGGCCCCGCTCACATGAACAGGTAAGTGTACACATAGTGACTTCTGGTGACCTTGTAGTAGCTATATGAGCATTTCAATCCTCTTGGTAATAATCAACGAGGGATGTCATTATCTGCCTATTAATATATGGTTGTTAGGGAAACGACGCCTGTATGTAAATAGAAACCAGCAATGAGAGGAGCCGATGTTGTATTAGTACAAATGCAAGTCTTTAAGGGGTTGGCGTAGAGTGGTGCTCTTTCTGGGGGGGGGGGGGGGAAAATCGCCTACTTTTTGGGGAGATAATCCGAAACAGTCCTTCAAAGAGGTGTGTGTGTGTATATATATATAATTAAAGAGAGAGTGCTAATCAGCTCTGTGCCCACGACACGAGCACGGAGAATGGTGTGGACTACACACGAAACATCAGAAGCAAAAGATGAAAGGCTCCAGCTCGATAAACAGATCAGTATGCCATCTTTATTTCTGGACGCTACATGGATCACAGGTAAGACAGGATGTGACGCGTTTCGGCCATAAAGGGTTACACTCCTCATTGTTGACCCCTCTCTCCCATCATGATAGTCACCGGGTCCATGCTAATCTCTACTTCCTGGTTCATTCTCCGCATTAGGATTGGCTGGACACTACTGAGGCCAGTGATTGGCTGAGCCAACATTTCCTGTGTATTGAGACAGAACCAGGAAGTGGATATGAGTGCAGGATCAATAAGGTGAATGTGTTTTTTTTTTTTTTTTTTTTTTTTTTTGTTTTAACCCAATCTGTCCAAAAAAATAAATACATTATATCCTGCTGGACAACCACATTTACAAATTTTTATGGACATATAATCATATGTGCTGTGTTTTCGTACACGAAATGTGTTACTGCATTGTATATAAAGATAACATTTCACTACTATATATAATTCTGGAGTATCCTTTTCTTTTCATCTCTGTATTGTATACGTCATTCCTCATGGAATTTTTTTGAATAACTTGACAACTGGTTAATGTCAGACTGTGCAGAGTGGTGTTTCCCAACCTGTGTGCCTCCAGCTGTTGCAGAAATACAACTTCCAGCGTGCCTTTTCTGGGAGTTGTAGTTTTGAAACCGCTGGAAGCACAGTAGTGTAGGTTCACAACCTATTGAATGCTAATACCCATCTGTCAATTTATTCAGAGTAAGATAAAAGCAGAGATTTTATACAACCATCTAATTCCTAGTGCAAACTTAGATCGACTGTCTTTAAAACGTCTGTCTGAAAATTTGTCTAGTTTTAATTTAGACCAGTTATTAGTTACCTATCTTTAAAAGTTTGGTGCACTGGGGAAATTACATGAAAGTATTTATTAAATAGACATATCAGGAGAGGCAATAGAATGGCATGAATGTTACTGGTTCTTGTCTCACATTAATAACCCTTCTTAATTTTTCCTAGTGTGGAACGTTACGACCCGGCAAAAGACTCCTGGGAGATGGTGGCTCCAATGGCCGATAAGAGGATTAATTTTGGAGTGGGCGTGATGCTGGGCTTTATATTTGTAGTGGGAGGACACAATGGAGTGTCCCACCTATCCAGCATCGAGAGGTATGACCCCCATCAGAATCAATGGACAGTCTGTAGACCGATGACGGAACCCAGGACAGGTGAGAAAAATCACATCCGTGAATAATTGACATCTCTGCCCTGTGTCCCTCTGTATGTTTTATCAGTCGTCCTTGTAAATTATTTAGCCATTTGTGAAAGCCTAGTAGTAAATCCTGTTCGAAAATATCTTAATTTATCTAACAAGGATGCAAGTCTGAAGGGAAAAGTGAAGTGAAGGATTCTTAGGGAACGTGCATGTAGGAGTGTACTCCATTGCCTTGGAATGCTATTATAAAGGGTGTTCCCGTCTCAGGGTGATGGCATGTAGCTTTTATCTGTCATCACTTATGATGAATGTCAGGGTCGCAATTCACTTCCCAGGTCACGGCGATCTCTGTTCTGTGACCTCATGGGCTTATTTTCTGGGCAGCAGGCTGTTGGTCGCTAAATAAATTGGTTGTTCAGCACCCCACACTATATAGTAAATGGGGCCAGAAACCCTGTGTCGTCTATTGCATAGTGATGGGGCTGGGTAACTGCAGCTAAGCTCCCATGAAAGTCAATGGGACATGAGCCACAGTTACACAATGCCATCACTATCCTGTGGACAGGCCACCAATTAAAGGGGTACTCCGGTGGAAAACTATTTTCTTTATATCAACTGGTGCCAGAAAGTTAAACAGATTTGTGAATTACTTTTATTAAAAAATCTTAACACTTTCTTACTTATCAGCTGCTGTATGCTCCACGGGAAGTTGTATTTCTTTCTAGAGTTCTTTTCTGTCTGACCACAGTGCTCTCTACTGACACCTCTGTCCCTATCAGGAACTGTCCAGAGTACAAGCAAATCCCTATAGCAAACCTCAGAGTTCCAGATGGGGACAGAGGTGTCAGCAGAGAGCACTGTGGCCTGACAGAAAAGAACTCCATACAGAAATACAATTTCTTGTGTAGCATACAGCAGCTGATAAGTACAGGAAGGGTAAAGATTTTTTGTAATAGAAGTAATTTACAAATGTGTTTAACTTTCTGGCACC